>NW_028301615.1:5151515-5303030 GCF_987345545.1 Pholcus phalangioides | reverse complement strand
GTAATACTTTAACAGCTCCGTTGATAATTAAGAGAAGAAAGAACGCTGTGCCGTGACTCTTCGAAGGATATCCATCAACTTCTATGACACTTCCTATTAAACGAAGGTTATCTCCAAACTACAAAAAACACTGAAAGAATGAACGCTTAAAAACGGCCCTTGAGGAAAGTGTGACTGATGCAGCAACATTTTCTCAGCAGAGACAAATCAGCAGTATGGAAGATCTACAGTGATGTGTTGAAACATTTGGTCTTGACAATTTTTATGAAGTGTCGAATCAGTGAAAAATTTTGTGTTTATCATTTGGATATACAACCATACCCACAGATTTCGCATTCAGTGGTTGTAAGTAATCTTAATGTTTCTGTTTATCTAAAAAGTATTGCATTGAAAAGAATTACAAAATTTACCCTCCCATATAAGTTCACAAATTTCAATGACTTAATTGATATATTAGACACACTTAAAAGTATGAATCCTATGTGTGAGGAAAAAATTCCTCTAAAATAGATTTCTTCAATGATGCTCTGTCTTCTTTGAAGACTGGTGAAAATGAATTACTGATAAATTTTATAGAGGAACAAATTAAGATTAGTCGTTGTGCAAAAAACAACTTTAAATACTCTAATGACATCATATATTTGCTACTCTGTTACATTCAATTTCGCCACAAGTGTACAAATTTATAAGATCTAGCAATAAAATAATACTGCCTCATCCATCAACTTTGAGGAAAATTAGTCAGCGACTACCAGTTTCACCAACCGAGGAGGTGAGTCAAAATTTCTTGATGTACATAAAAGTCAGAGCAAAATATATTTCTGATGCAGATAAAGTTATTTTTCTTGTTGACGAAATTTACATAAAACCTTATTTTGATTATAAGGGAGGTTCTGTTGTTGGCATGGCCCTCAACACAGAAGAAGCTGCGAAGAGTGCTTTTGTGTTTATAGTTTCCAGCCTAATGTCCCCTTTTAAAGAAGTTGTGCATATTTTACCTGTGTTCAAGATAAATCACGTATTGTTACGTAATGTTATCTTAAGTTATTTTAGGTTTAGAAAATATTGGTTTCACAGTTATTGGTGTTGTCACTGATAACAATGCTATCAATAGAAAAGCAATGAGCTTGTTCACAAAGCCACATAAGAATTTATATATGTATCCCCAGCCTCGGTGTCCATCGAGACCACTATTTTTTGTTATAGTGTGTATTTGTTAAAAAATATCAGAAATAACTGGTTGAATCAAAGAAATGATGGCAAGTGCTATTTTTACCTGAACTTTGATGTTTCAGTTGACAATTTTTGTACAGCATCTTTTGCATCAGTGAAACAACTGTATGACAGACTCTGCAAATGTTGTCTCATATGCAAGAGGGCTAACATGAAAATCTCAGACCTTTTAATTTAGAGAGACAAACATCAAACTTGTACTCAGTCTTCAATTAGTTTGTTTGCGAGGCTTTAAATATATTGGGCCCAGACAGAAATATCCCTCATTTTACTGATACTGCTGAATTTATCAAAGTAATCACAGTAATCAGATAATCATAGTAATAATCATATCATATATAGTAATAAATGATATATAATAATCAGAGTAAGCATAGAGAAGTTCTTGTAAACACAGCTTTTACCACCTTGGAAGAGTTTGAAATTTTAGGAAATGTATATGAATGTTGTAGTTGTCACAGGGAAGCTGATATTGCTCAAAAATTTTTTATGGATTTCATCTAATATTTTACTCAAAAATCTGTGTATGAATAAAAATGATTTGGTGGCAAAGAAAAAAGGGAAAATTAGGAATGAAAAATGTGCAAAGAGGAAACTTGATTGTTTTGATCAAGTTCGGTAAATGTATAAGTAATGGGCCACTTAACATTTAATTAATTAGCTCCGAAACTTGAAATAATATTTACTCAATTACTTTTCAATATCAGTCAAACATTTATCCATCATTATCAGCTCAAAATTTCAAATTCACCTTTAAATTCATTTTTTATTTTTAAATCTTTGAAATAAGTGTCTCATTACTGGTACATTTTACACCTCCCTTTTTTTTTTTTAAAAAAAGTTATACATAAATGATGGTGGTTATGATTTTAGTCGTTCACAGAAAATTGCCATCAAGTTCTGAATATATATATATTGCTCACATGCTTTCATGAAAAAACTTAGATACTCTTTCCACTCTGAGCATTTAAGTACTGAAAAAGAAATGTGTGATGGTTATGTGTGAAGATGGAAGTTTCATAATCATACGAAATTTGGTTAAAGGGGTTTGTCGTGTCAACTCCTGTAGTTGTTAGTTATGTTCTATA
Organism: Pholcus phalangioides; assembly: GCF_987345545.1. NCBI lineage: Eukaryota > Metazoa > Arthropoda > Arachnida > Araneae > Pholcidae > Pholcus > Pholcus phalangioides. Next base: position 5,300,709 of record NW_028301615.1, on the reverse strand, counting down.
TAATGACGTTGTGACTGAGAAACTGAAAAATGTTGAATTCATGTTTAATGCAAATGTTCAATTAAAGATTGTTTTTCAATTCTAGCAAGTTTTATTTCTTGTGTAATTCCATGTGTGTAGTGAAAAACATTGGATAGAATTTTTTCTCCCCAGCCTAAATAAAATATGAACCTGATGATATTTATAATCTTGAACATAGATCACACTTTGCTTCATAACAAACCTCAAAATTAATCTACGTATTCTTGGTTTGTTTTTTTTCTGGCTTATTTCTAAAGAATCTTCGAATAAAAATGAATGTTTAAGAGAAGTTATAAATAATAAAACAATTTTATGCAAAGAAGAAACTGGTGACATATATTGAAGAAAAAAACTATTTTTGAAATGGATTTTTACTACTTGAATGTTATGAATTTGTGTACGAATGAGAATCATACAATCTATATCTAATCCATAGTTTTCATTGAAATTTTCTGGAAGGAGCAAAGCATATTTGTTCATTCGTTCTTTTTTCTTCCTTTCAATAAAATACACATTACGTGAAAAGTTTGTATATACTGTCTATCTTAATGAAAAATAAAGGCTATTTTACATATACTTGAATTTTGGTATTCAATGGATATTTTTTTGGTTAAAATCAACAGAAATGAAATTCCGAAAAATTCTCTTGGGGAAATTTTGATGTCAAATGGTAATTCAAATATTGTCAAGTTTTCGTAAAAACTCTGGCTCTAATTGATACTTGAAAATAATGTTGAATTATAAGTATAAACTCGTCCATTCGAGTGCTAAATTCTTAGGTAATTCAACCTTTTTTTTATAAGAAAAAAATATCTATTACAGCGGGGTGGGTCAAAAAAAATATATATATGACGGCGCTACAGTGTGTGGTGCTGCTGGAAAACGATCTTACAGGGAAGACGATTCTAGGACGGAATTCGATGACGTCACGAATCTCGGGGTCAGGCCTTCTGCTCTAGAAGGTATTGCTACAGCCCCGGAGCCAGAATCAGATAGAGAGCCACCTATGTCTGTTAGGAGATCCACTAGAATAAGACGTCAACTACACCCAGACCGCAATCTCATATCTGTTTAGGGAAGAGGAAGAGTAGCCAGAGTAGTCGAGAATAGTATGATTCACGTGGGTTCATCGAGAAGCTGGATACAGGTAGCAATTGCTGACGAATGTCTTTGGACCAAATCGAACCACCTGATGCAGCAATTAGATCAACCCAGCAGTAGATTGACAGTTTTCATTGATGTGATAGTAACTGATTCAATGAAAATCCCTGAAGAGAAGCAGATAAAATTTTATCAAGAACTGTTTTTTTATTATGATGGCGTTTATAACCTGTGATTTATAATTGTGATTTATTTAAATGAATCATCATTTTTCGATCATAAATTTTATACTTGTTTACTGGCAATGTGCATAATGGTACCTGCCCATGTACGTAATATATCTTTCTGAAGCTCAATAAATAGTTAGGTTCCCGGAGGCACCGGAGTCCTCAGGGACAATGTGCTTATATCACTGAGTGTGACAAAGCCTGGGTGTCTCTTGGTTCCTATCACTATCATTGTGGCTTGGTCTTTGAGAGATTGTTTCAAATTAATTTTTGAAAAACTGAGGTGAAAATACATTCATTTAATACAATTAAATGCAGGAATTTCTTTTCATTGAAAACATAGAGTTCTTTGAGAAATACAGGTTTGACTATACTGCAGGCAACATACTGCAAACAAAAACTTGAAAAAATATAGCCAAAAAATTGACTTAGGTGCCCAACATTCACTATATGAAGGTAACATCTTGATGTATTCTTTCACAGAAAGTTGTAGGAATTTCTTTAATAACAAAAAATCAGGTACAGATCCCAATAGGGCCGAACCCCTCCCTCACCAAGAGCCAGAAATACAATGCAAAATGATTTCATCATGTAATTATTATAATAAAAAAAATTGTTTTCAAAATTCTATATATTTATCTATGGAACATGTATAGAACGTGATTTCAAGTTTTTTGAAAAAAAAAAAAAATCCAGAATTTGCATGAAGTCTTTGTTTTAACACTTTTTTGAAGCTGGGAAAGCCAGATTTTGAGGTTTTGCTACAAAACAATGATTTTGAATAAAAATCAGATACCGTCTGAAACAAATTATGTACCACCTCATGAGAATTAAATGAAGAACTAGAAAAAAATTATAATTAATAACAGAGTGCTATTATTATTAATCATTGTTCAAGAAGGATATGGTTGAAAAACTTTTTATCATTGATAATAAGAAATCATGGACTGAAGGATAGAATCCTTACTGAGGACAAGTACAACCCCCAGATAACTTTTCTTTCCGAGTTTACCTCAGCAGAAAATCCAGTTTCCTTGATTACAGTGTGTCCAGCTGAAATTTGGGTTTGTTTCCTCCTTCACAAAATCTCAGTCAGAAAAATGGACAAAGTAAAAATTAACAAATTTAAAATTTCGCCTCTTGTGTAGAGCGCCGGCGACTATATTGGAAAAAAGTCTCCAACTTGGCGTGTCTTTTATACCAAAGCTGTTTCGTTGTAGCTACTGTTGCTTTTGATACAAACATTCATTTTTTATATGTCTTGACATGCACAATGCACTAAGAAGTTACTGTATATTAGAAAAGCATATACACGGGAATTTATAAGTAGGTTATTAGAAAAATCATACCTCTTAACAATGTGAGTTTTCTTAATACTCCTGAAGTAGAAAAAAATGATGAGCGAGAACGATGGCTTCCACTGTGAACTCCAGGTATTTTTCCACGCAGAGTTGAAGGCAAAGTACTGGACTTGGATGTAGATGCATCACATACTTCATAAGGAATATTGCCCGAGCTGAGCGAAATTTTTGTGGGACTGCTTCCTTTACAACTTGTCTCTTCTTCTTCTGGAATAGTCTCAGTAGAGGTAAGTGAACGATACTGAGTTAAGGAAGTTGTAGAGGTTCTACTATTTGTTGAATCATCCAAGCTATGAAAACTTTCATCTGATGATTTAAAAGAATAGTAACCAGTGTCACGGAATGTACTTTTACAACTCATATTTTCCAGATCCGATATGTTGCCAGTAGACTTGGTTCCAAAAACTTTACTGTTCTTACTCTTGGTCCTGTAATTAGCTACCAAAAGATCATTTTCACTGGAAGCTTTTTCTTTAGGATTAATAATTTTAGGTAAGGAAGACGCAATATCCAAATTTCTACTTTCACTTAAACTAGACACTGGATCTTTCACTGTTTCATCCAAGGCATTCAATGCTGTGGAATAGGTGTTTTGATTTGAATTGAAATCCCCAGAAAATGAAATCTCCTGGGAAGTACAGTGAATCATTTGATTTGTGCAAATCACACTATTTAGCTCAATATCCGCTGTACCTCTAAGATTGGTATCTTCTATATTCCTTCCCATAACAACCGAATTCTTGAAAACTGAGCTAGATACTTCTATCGGAATGCTATTGTGCAGCTGGTGAGGTGATCCAACTGAAGCAACAGCGTATTCCTGAATATCACTATCGATAGGCAACTTGACATTGATTCTCATCTCGTTTTGTCTCAGATGATCTCTAGCATCACATTTCTCTCGATTAATAAATCCACTCGTATACATAGCGATTCTTTCCTCAATAGAAATCGGTAACAGGCTATCTAATTTGCTGGCGGCACCAAAGAGAAGTGAGCATTCCAGACCTCTTGCAGAATCACTATCACAGTTGTAAGAACCCCCTTGTGCATCACTGGACTCTAATGACATTTTACTTAAACTGCTAGTCTCTGCACCATTAGACTCTAAAAGAGCATACAATTCATCCATTTCATGTGATATTTCAGATTCCGTTGGAGTACGATCAGAATCATCGTAACTAGGAATACTGATGCTGGCTGATATGGTTGTTTCTGATCCTGACTCTGAAGGAGTTTTACTCTTCAAAAAACATCTCCGAAATTCATTTGGCTGAGGACTATCAGAATCTGAACGATCATGTTGACATATTGTGTCCAAATTAATGCCAATATTCTTTGATGGGGAAAATCGACTTATCAATGGGGAATTACTTTGACTGGCTGTGACTGTTTGCATAAGACTCGCTATCTGATCTGCAATATACTGTTTTGCTGTACTGTCACCAATTTCTGCTTTACCAAGTTCATCAGATATAATATCATTATCAGTGCTGTCTGCAATCTTCTTCAAGGATGCAACTAGTTGTTTACAAAAATACATTGTTTCATCTGCTATTTTATTCTCTGAGGTAGTATTTCTTTGTGCGGCAGTTATATATGAATGTTGGTGAGCATTTATATCTTCAACAATATGGTCAGCTTCAATGGTTTCGCTACGGTCACAGGAAATATTTTGGTGATCAATCAGCATACTCTCCCCGGATTCATCATCAGTCTCACAAGATTCCAAAGTATCACTACCATAATCACTGTTGTTACTCCCTATAGTACTGCTACTACAACTACTGCTACTAGGTTCTCCAGCTGGAAACGAGACCGGCGAAACTGTAAGCATCAAACGAGTTATTTTAGATTCAAGCATTTCCATTGTAGGTGAACAAGGAGATTTGTTAGCAGGGGAACATTGTGTATGCTCGTCATTGTTAACAATTTGCTGGAGCACATGATTCATGATATATCGAGCTTCAGTATCTGAAACAATATCATTATCACAATGACACCCCAAATTCTTTTTTTCACACAATTGAAAATTTACATATCCTTCTTGCTTTGTTGGAACAATGATTTTGGCAGAATTTTTTGAATTATTTTCAGATAACTTAACATTTTTATGTATCTTATTTGACTGATTACTCTTGAAAGAATGTGAAAAAACTTGAATTTTATTTTGTAAATTCATTGCGTCATCACATCTAGCTGGGTAAATATCAGTAACTGAATTCAGAGCTACAGATGAACCTAAAGGGAAAAAGTTACGATGCCTGAGAGAGCTAGAGCCATTCTTGATTGAAACATCATCATCATCACTGCTTAAACCTCCACTTTCATCTGTAAGATCATCATCGGCAAAATTACTTTTAGCTGGGACTTTATGTCCAAAATAGTTTTCTAGCCGAGTTGCGGATAAAATCCCATTAGACTGAAAAAAATATTTTTTCTTCTTATTATCTGTAATTAAACAGGTATTAATATCAGAATGATTATATGCAGCTTTGACATTTCTGAGTTTATTGCTTTTACAAGATGAAACTTTCAAACAAGATTGCAAATTTCGCCTCTGGGAATTGTTTACACAAGGTAAGTCTGGGCTCAAATAAGATGCTTTTCCAATGCTTGAGCTTCGGTCACTATCTTCACAACTTTCTTCAGCAATTGTGTGTAACTTATAGTCAGCAGCAACACATTGGTGGAAATTTTGAAGCATGGAAGTAGATGAATAAAATAATTCATCAGAAGACGAAGACGTATCACTCAAAACTATTTCTTCTATGTCACTGCCATTATCACTGGACTCGGATGAAACATAATCATCTTCTTTACTCAACACTGAATTCAACAGATCTGGAACTTTGGTTACAATAGGTCTAGAGTGCCCAGGACTCCCTCTTTTATACAATGATAAAAGCTTATTAACCAAGAGAATATCTGAACATGTAGATACAACAGAATTCGACACAAATTCCAATTTTTCAGGACTATTAATTTGTTTACAAATGCCTCTTCTTGGTTTTCTGTGCAATGACAAGGAACTGTGTGTATCATTTCCACTATGCTTGTGAATAGAATGCCTATTTTTACATGCAGTCTCAATATTTAACATCTTTGCAGGTATTTGATCATCATGTATGACTTGTTCAGAATCCTGAACACAACTAAAAAGCTCTTCATTCGCCTGCAATATTCTTTCTTTAATAGCTACATTTCGCATACGCTTATATGCTTCCCCTTCTATCACAGTGTCTTGAGAATCAGTGTCAGATTCAAGTTTGTCCAACTCATCGCCACTTGAGAATATCTCATTATCGTCACACGAAATATCTTCTACTAAGGCATCAACAACGGACAAAGAGGAAGGCATCTCACAAGGGCAACTGCAACTACAAAGTTTCCTGCCGGCAGCAGAAGTCACATTTAATTCTGATACCCATACAGGGGAATTTTCAGCCGATAAAAATACATTTTTTAAAAGCAGTTGCAAAAATGAAAGCACTTCCGATGTCATAACGATTTCCAAAGAATCAGCACTGACCACAGCCCTCTTGGTTCTGGCAAAATTAGCTGCCCAAGTACTCGAGCAAATGGCAGTCGAATAGCTTTTCTTCTCAACTAAAGAATCTGCAGATGATTCCCTGAGTTTTCTTTGCTGGATGAGGGTTTTGACAAACTGTTGCCAAAGCTGATAGTCCTGGAAAAACATCTTACTTTTGGATGAGACGAAAAGTAATCGTACATTCGCACCGAATGCGAGACATGATAAATTCCTGTCAGGTACCATGTCTTGTTGGGAGTCGTAAACAACCTGTACGTTGTTACCCGCGAAATTGCGAAGCTCATCTCTACGCTTGTAAAATTTGCGACGACATAAGGACGACTCGTCTGAAAATGACGCTAACCTAAAAAGCAAAGGATATGCGGGAGACTGGAACACGGCCAGTGAGCGAGGAGCAGTCGATTCCTCTTCTTCTATTTCCATAACTTCACTCATTAGCTTACACATCAAGATTTATCTGGAAGCCATACTACTATTTACAACGCATGGCACCGAGGATTCAAATGCTCACTTTGCTTTATAATGAAAAATAAGTCTGTAATAAATAACCAATTATCGATGTCTTGGTGTAGCGTGGGGGGAAAAACAAAACATGTGCGAGTTCAACGAGACATGTAAACAAAAGTTCATGGCAAGTCGTGTTTCGTGTGTACGTGTTTAATAAAATGACGAAACCTTCTGGAACTTGACAGTTTTGACTTGATAATTTGACAGTGTATCAACACTTTGAAAATAATTTCATACACTCATGCTCACAAAACTTGTATAACACAATACAACAATGATTGTACAGGGACATAACTTGTAACGGGATAATTTTAACAACATCCCAAACATCGGATCCGAAGATCTTTTACTGCTCTGTTTTATTTTTACTAATTGTAGTGACCATTCAGCACGTTTTTATTTCACTTTTGCCAGTCTACGCAGTTTTGATGTAATAAAAAAAATCATCAAAAACTTTCAATTCTTAAATGAGGCTTTTCGGATTATGGCAATGGTTCTCAAACTTCTGTCACTCACGGCTCCCTTGCCTACAAAGTTAATGCAGACCCTTAATAAGGGCCGTAACCATCGAGAAGAAATTAACCCTATTTCTCCCTATTTTAGGACGTAACGTGCCTTCTCGGGAGCCCCGGGCAGACATTTTCTTGGGACCCCTGAAAGGGGTATTCTCGAAAAAAAGAGGGGGTTGGTACCCCTTCCCCCTCATTTTTCCACCTGATTAAAGTATAGAATACACACACACTGCAAAAAGAAAAATGTAGGCTGAAATTGAATCGGAATAGGCTAAGTGATGATTCCACAGAAGGGGGTAGTTACCCCCCCCCCAGACCGAAGATTAATTAATAATATCTATCTTACTGGCAGGCCCGTCATTTGGGGGGCAGGGGACCGTTTCCCCCCCCCCCTGGCTTATTAAAATACACTAAAAATTGTACAACGTTATACACTGCTGGCCACCGTAAATGCAACACCCTGAAGGAAGCATGCAAATAATATGAAATTTACAACATGCATTAGCGGAGGTGAGATATGTAAATGATTAGAATTTCAGCCCAGACGCACATCACACGCGCCTGTGGCGCCACTTCAAAGCGCTATTTAAGGCTTGGAGATTTCGACGATTTGAAGTACGGCAATTGTGTTTTTCTTGTGGTTTTTTCGAAAAAACGATCAATTATGCCTCGTAGAAAACAGCGATCATCTTTTGATCAAGTATCCGAGTTCGACAGAGGAAGGATAGTGGCCTACCGAGATTGTGGATTATCTTTCAGGGAAATCGGTAGTCGTGTTGGACGAAACCAAACAACTGTAATGCGGATATGTGATCGTTGGATGTAGGAGGGTACGACGGACCGACGTGTTCGATCGCATCCACCTCAGTGCACCACTTCACGTGATGACAGGCGTATTGTGCGTATGGCAGTGACGGATCGCTCAGCCACATCACGAACCATAGCACAGCACATTCAGTCTGTACCGCATCATCCAGTGTCTGCGCGTACCATTCGACGCCGTTTACAGCAGAGTGGTCTGTCCGCAAGACGTCCATTGCTTCGTCTACCCTTGACGCAGAACCACAGACGTGTCAGCCGCCAATGGTGTGATGAAAGAAGGATGTGGACGGCACAATGGAATAAAATTGTTTTTACTGACGAGTCACGCTTCTGTCTGCAACACCACGATGGTCGGATTCGAGTCTGGAGACACCGTGGAGAGAGGATGCTGAACAGCTGCGTTATGCACCGCCACACTGGTCCTGCACCGGGTATTATGGTATGGGGCGGTATTGGATATCACTCTCGCACTCCTCTAGTACGCATTGCCGGTACTTTAAAAAGCCAGCGCTACATCTCCGAGGTGTTGGAGCCAGTTGTCCTTCCTTACCTTCAGGGCTTGCCCACAGCCATATTTCAGCAGGATAATGCGCGACCACACGTGGCACGCATTGTCCAAAGGTTCTTCGTCAATCGCCAGATTGAATTGCTTCCCTGGCCAGCTCGCTCTCCGGATCTTTCGCCGATAGAAAACATGTGGTCCATGGTTGCTCAACGATTGACCCAGATTACATCCCCAGCTGCCACACCAGATCAACTTTGGCAACGCGTGGAAGCTGCTTGGTCTGCTGTACCCCAAGAACACATCCAAAGTCTCTTTGAATCAATGCCGAGGCGTGTGGCAGCGGTGATCTCCAACAATGGCGACTACTCTGGCTACTGATTTTGGCAGGAACCACACTTCACAGAAGTCTATAAATTTAATCATTTGATGCTTGGTCAACATGCTATCTACAAAATAAATATTGTTGCGATATCTCTTGTCTTTCTTGGTGTTGCAATTTGGGTGGCCAGCAGTGTATATACATACATTGAGTACATGTGCTTTGCCCCCCCCCCCCCCCAGAAAAAGTTGAAATGACGGTCCTGCTTACTGGCTTAAGAAAGAAAAAAATTCGAAATAAAATATTCATACAACTACATACACTGTTTTTTTTTTACATTTTTCTCATCCACGTTTTTCCTCTCTGCTCTGACGTTCTTCGTGTTTGATTGGATTATTTGAACATTAATTTGAACATGTTGTTGATATGTAAACATTAGGGCTGATCCGATCAATCGATCAAAAGTTAATCCCAGTTGAAAATTTTAGTTGAGTTTATCGGTCCGATCAATTCGATTAAAATTTGCGTGCAGTTTTTGTGGTGTCCTTATAAGAAATGACTAAAAGAACTAAACTGATAAGAACATACAACGCCACCTAGTGTTGTGTAAGGGGAACTAGGGAGTTCCACCTCGGACATCAAGTAGACAAGATGTCTACTGGAGGGACATTGATAGCGACATAGAAAAAGCTGCTAAAAACTGTCCAGATTCAAGTCCGATCCGGTGAAAGCAAGGGTACACCATTGGGAATACCCGAGTGCTCCGTGGGAGAGAATTCATGTAGATTTCGCTGGTCCCATATTCGAGCATATGTTTTTGATCGTAGTCGATGCTCATTCTAAATGGATGGAAGTATACCCGATGAAATCAACAAACACGTTCAAGACAGTTGTATGCCTACGGGACTGTTTCTCTCGATTTGGACTGCCTTTAGTGTTAGTGAGTGACAATGGTCCTCAGTTCACATCGCACGAGTTTGAAATATTCATGAGGAATAACGGAATAAAGCACAAAACGTGTGCTCCCTTCAAACCATCAAGCAACGGGCAGGCAGAGTGATACGTTCACACCTTAAAACAATCCCTTCAGGCGATGCAAAGATTTCCCGGAAACATCTACCAAAAAGTGAGCACGTTTCTGTTGAATTACAGAAAAGCGCCAAATGCGACTACCAAGCAAAGCCCAGGAATGTTATTCCTAAAAAGAGAAATCCGAACTAGGATAGACCTAGTCTTGCCAAATATCAAGAACAGGGTTCAAGAAAGAATCAGAAATTTGGTCACAGACTTCTATGACCGAACTTTCGAGCCAGGAGATCGTGTGGCTGTGCGACATTACAGATCCGCCAATAACAAGTGGAAGTTCGGAACTGTTCTCAACAAAGACGGAGTTCTACACTACACTGTAGATGAAAATGGAACTCTCTTCCGACGTCACATCGACCAGATGAGAGCAGCTGGCAATCAAGTTCAGCCAACCTTGGTGATACCCAGAGTTCCAGGCAAACTTTCATCAACTCCTGTCGCTGCTGACTCCGAAGTACAGATTGCTCCAGAAGAACAGACAACTCCGACAGAGATCAGTAGCGATCTACCAACACCAGCTAAGGCACCAGCGACGTCCAGCAAGCCACCAGCGATGTTTAATTTGATTTACATGACGAAATCAATTAGATGTCATATATAAAATTATGTTTCTATATAGTGTAGTATAGAACCGAGCACACCCAGGCTCTGTCGCTTTTGCGATATAAGCTCACTGATCGTGGGCGTGCCGGAAAAAACTACAGCCGGCCTGGGAAGCACACCCGGTTCGGACCAACATCCCGCCAACCCCCCCAAGCAGCACACCCAAACCCCCAATCTCAGGGCACATCACCGTTCGACAAAGTCAGGACAGCACCGCGGGCGCGACCCCCCCTTCAGCCCCGACACCCGTGACAAGGCCCCGCCGGAACGGCCCACAGCACCCCAACACGCCCCGCGAAGGGAGATCCCCGGACCACCCCCAAGAACTTCCATTGCGGACACGAGAGAGAACTCGCCACAGGACGGGAACACCACCCCTCATCAAGAAAAACATGGAACAGCTCGCGACAAGGGCCCCAATCGGCACGCCACTCCCGACCACGCATAAAGCCATTCGACCCGTCGACACCCAATCCCGCTCCCCCTGCCACTTCCCGCACCTCCGAACGGTCCGGCCTCCCATGGAAGGCCACGCTGAAGTCCAGGAACACAGTTTTTCAGGCGGAGCTCCTGGACATACTGGAAGCTGTCAAGGACGCAGCAAGGAGAGAAGTTCCTGCACACATTAGGACGGACAGCCTTTCCAGCCTACTAGCCCTCAGGAGCCCTATATCAGAACACGAAATGATCAGGCGGGTCAGAAACGTACTGATTAGACATCCAGCTTACATGGGTCAAAGCCCATGAGGGCACCTGGGGCAACGAGATAGCTGACCAAATGGCAAAAGCTGCCACCATAAACGGAACTGAATGGAACACGGTCAAGCTACCACACTCAGCGGCCAAAGCGATGCTAAGGGCAAGTTCACAATATCTACAGACAAAATGTTCGAGAGTCCAGATTCTGCGTCCTGATTGGGCAAAACGAAGGTTGCCGGAGCGCTGTCTGTTTGGCTACTTTCCCCTTTGCTTGGCTAGTTTCTCTTTCCATGTCGTGTCATTCTTTATCAGTGATGGTAACTTGTGGGAAATTTCCCATATTCATGGGAAAAATTGGCAAAAATTTAGCCAAGTGGGAAATTTTGAGAGTTCATCAAGTGAAAGAATTTTTTGAAAAAAATAAAAAATATTAATGCAGTGCAATACTTTTCTATTGTAAATACTTGACTAATTTACACCGGTAGATGGCAGCACAGTTTTTGGAATACGTGGGAAAAATTTAGTTAATACGTGGGAAATTTTGCTGGGAGAAAGAGGTTACCATCACGTTCTTTATACATTTCTCTCGACAAATTTCCTCGCTTTATTTTTCCCCTTTTTGATTTTTATCTTTTAAATTTTTAATCTTACGCTTAATTTTATTAATTTTACAAAAGGCGCTTCTCAGGACCAAATCACATTGATCGCAATGGAGGATCTCCCTAGTAATTACTGTTATAATCAGAAATGACGAGGAGAAAAAAACCGTTGTTTTTAGAGTAAAAGATGTGACAAACAAAGAAACCACTATGGTAAGTACTGTATAACCTTTCCGTTATACCAGGGGTCTTCAACGTCATTTTCTGAAAATAGTTGAAAACATTCAAAAACGATTTATTCCAGAGAATTTTAATTGAAGAAATAATTTTGAAATCAATGAAAAACGTAATTTCAGAATTTATGCAAGAAGAAATAAATACTGTAATTTCGGAATTTAAAAAAGAAATAATTCTAGAATAAATGAAGGAAATAATTCTAGGAATGAATGAAAGAAATCTAAAATTTAGTTAAATTATTCCAAAACTAATCGAAAATTCAGAATTAATGATAGAGATAATTCCAAAATTGATGAGAATCCTGAATTATTAGAATAAATAATTCCAGAATCGATTCAGAAACAAAAAATTTCCTATGTGAAGCTCAAGACAATCAACCACATGATTGAAACACTTCTGACACCATGGAGAAGTGATCAGCCCAGTTTCCCAAACTTTAAATTTTTCCCCCCTTGTCAACCAATAACTTCTGAGGGGGTGATGAAACGGTCCAGAGGAGCGAAGGCTGTAACGAGATGCCTTTGAATTTCCCTATATATTAATGATTTAAAACTCATCTCGCCTATTGCTTGTTAGCGCCCAAGAGTGCTGTTCAACAGCCCAATTGGAAACCGCATTCAAGAATTAACATTATGCTGGGTGTAGTCAAAGCAAGGTCATTGAAAGGGGTAGATTTCTCTCTCCCCGCAGAAAAAATTTCTGGCTATGCAAGAGAACTTCAGATCTTAAACAGCTACCTGAGACGCGGGTGGATGTCTGGCCAAGATTTTCCTGAGGTCCTACGTGACTAAAAATGGTCTGCCTATGAAAATTTACATGTATACTAAAGAAAATTTGAAGACATTCCCGCCAGGCTCGGGTGAGTTTATGTTAAGATGGCACTGTTCCACCCGTGTAAGGCATACATAGAAAAGTTCTGGGGGAAGGGCACAATGATATGCAATATATAATTGTCGCCATGGCCCCGCGAGGTTAGGTAGGGCCCGGGACAATCATTTCCCTTCATGCTACAAATTCACATTTAAAGGGCCCATGAAAAGTTTGGTCTGCGGGCCCACAAAATATCCCAGCCTAGGGGCCTTGCTTCAGGCTGTGGGGGGCCATGATGGTCCATAATCACTGGATTTATTACATTTATGGTAACTTACGCAAAAATTGTATAGGTTACCCCACATTCTTCAGCTGGGATCTTTGGCGTCCCATCCCCCACAGTAAATTTGTTCTGTGAAAAATATAAAAAAGTTAAAAGAATCATCCAGAGCTCTGTCAGACCCGTAATTGTGGGTGGACATGGGTCACCAGCATAGGCGGAGATAAACTTGAACATCTGGGGGGAACGCGATGACGTCAATTCATATATTATATATATATGCCTACGGCTGTGATCTCAGGGCCGCAACCACGGCCCCCACATGGACGGAGCTGACAGGGCTCTTGCTCTGGGGCCCGAGACAATTCTCATTTTTTTTTGCTTTTTCACGCTATAAATTAACTATAGAAGAACCCATGGAAAGTCTGACCGGGGGGAGGGGGGGCCCGTAAAAGATCCCAGCCTAGGGGCCCTGCTCCAAGATGTAGGGGCCATGGCCGCAACTAGGGGGGGCAGGTGGGTCTGGTGTCGCGGGCGCTGAACCAGAAGGGGGCACCGAATTCACCTTTTAACTGTTTCTTCTACATCAAGAGGCGCCAGAATGCCGGCTTGCCCCGGATCACAAAGTATCTAGTTGCGGCCCTGCTCGGGGTATACACCTCAGGAACCAACTTTTGCAAGGGCCCTGGGCAGGGTCCCCACGAGGGTGGGGCTGACAGATCTCCAGCCCTGGGGCCCAGGAATATGGACGAGATGGCCTGGGACGCTTCTCAGTATTTTTCACGTTATAAATTCATCATATAGGGGACCGTGAAAGATCCCAGTCTAGGGAGCCCTGCTCCAGGATGTGAGGACCATGGCCTTGGGCAAAGCAGACATTAACCCCCGCCCCTCTACTTGGGGAAAAGAATTTTTTTTCATTATATAATCTGCACTAATAAATCCGCGTGAACCGAGTAGGATCATTTCCGGTCGGCAGAAACGTAAAATTATGCTAGGTGTTTTTATTTTCCTAGTGTGGCGCATCTGTTCCATCGTTTGTATATCCACATATTTTTTGTCGCTTGACGTCAAATATGACGTGAAAATTTGTTCATTTTCTCTGTATGGCGTCAGTCAAAAAAAAAATCCCGTCAATTAGCCGCTGTGGTGGTCGAGTGGTTATAGTGACGGACCGGATGTGAGGATCCGGGTTCGAACCCCACAGTGGTGGTCGGTTGAAGTTGGTTTTCTGTGGTTCCCAACTTCAAGGCGCAAATGCGAGCCGATCTCCCCGTTAAAAAGTCTCGCCACAGAGAGCAACAGTCCTACAACGATAAATCATTCAATCATAACACTTCACTCATAGTTAGAAAAACTGGTGGCAGATGGCAGCACTACACATAACAAGCATTACAGAGAAACAACAAAAACTTCAGGTCACGTCAGGTTTCACTACACACACACGCACATTCCCGCATGTACCGATTCGTTGGGGGGTTCCGCGGGGGGGGGGGGGATGTAGTAGTAGTAGTAAGTAGGGCCTCCAAAGGATGGCTCGGGGATCCATGGTGTTCTGAAGTCAGCCACCTCGTTGGGCAATTTGCCTGTTGTGGCGTTATATTTGTATTTGTATTCAAAGCCATTTAATGACCACGAACAATAAAGGTCAGGAAATAACGTGATACTTAATGAAATATGACTTTCATGACCTTCATTAGCCATGAAGGTCATGAAATGACGTGATATTAAATGACGTAAATTATTACGCGTCATAAAAATCACGAATTTCTTTCGAACTGAAAAATTCTGTTCCGGATGAAAATATCAAAATTATCCAAAATATTTGTTAATGAACCTTCAGAGAGTGTTTCAAAATTAGCCTAGGCCTATTCGTTACTGGTTGTCACAAGATAAATGAAGTACTTTTAATTGCGATTTTGTTTGAATGGAAATGTAAAAATTTTCAATAAGTAATTGTTCATATAAATTTATCAACACAAATTGTAATTGCATCCATATCATGTTTTTTACGGAAGATCAAAGGATCTGTGAAATCTGTCGACAATTGAAAGAGATGCAACGAATTCTTTGAGCACCCCACAGACGTTTCGAGGGTATAAGTAAACTGGAAAAGCGGGCGTGGCTTCGAAATGCGCACACTTTGAGTCGTATCGTAAATTTTTACGTCATCACTTCTGACCAATTAAGGTGAAAGGGCATGTCTAAAACCTGGACAAAACAACGCCCTGAACGAAAATTTCCTACGGGGAGACTCTTCTGATCCCAAGGACAATGCACTAAATGTTATACAAAAAGGAAAACGCTTAATTACTCACACACATCACATCAAAATAAAAATTAAATTTTACCATAAGATGGGAAATTAATTTCGCGTTCTAATGATAGGTCACATGATATACTTTGACGCAATAAAGATACAGGAAGAATTTCGCCATATGACAAAGAAAATTAAAAAAATTAATTAACACATGATTTTAAATTCAAGTTGACACATTGAATACACTTTCTTGAATTATCTAAATATTTTCCAATCAAAATTATAATCCAAATTCAACCTAAACAAGTATCAATGGCACGAGTGTAAGTTTCTTTTTCGAAAAATATGAAATTATTAATGAATTATCTAAATTAATGACTCCAAAAATTGATTCAGCATGCATATCTTATCCTCTAGAAAAACTCTGATGACATGACAAAAGTTTTCAAACACGAAAAGCGGTAATTTTGTGTGTTTCAACAGCAACAATAAACAAAATAAAAAAAACCTCTCGCTGCATCACCTTTGAGATCGGAAACGAAAGTTCGAAAAATGGCCATCTCCTACCTTACTATGCTGGATCGAATTTAATTTTAACAAACTCTTAATTTCTCCAACGAAGATGCCTCAAAATCGGCTCACACTTGACGCCAAAGGGGAAAATTCCAGAGGATTACTTTAGACAAATCGGCAAAACTCTCCGATATCGGGATCGTATTCAAAATCCAAAATTTTGAAAACACATACAGTGTGTACTAAAAATGGGTGTGTAACCTACACGTTTTCCCAAATGAACAAGGACAAACAAACTAATTTTCCTGAAACACAATACGCATATCTACTATTTGACACAAAAATATCACATATAAATACAAATTGAATAACTCTTGATTACTAAATCTCTGTCATATGTCAAAAGAGGTGGGAAATGTGTCCTATGAATTTTCCACCTTGACAGAAGTGCGGTTTATACGGTGAAAATTAAATATTAATTTAATTGAATTATTAATTAAATATTTCAGGTTCTTATGGAGATACTATAATGATAAATGTTGGTGACTCTCGAAGTGGGGGGGTGGGGGGGTGGGGAGAAACTCTCGAGCTCATGGGGCAGATAGAAATTTACCATTAAAGATAGGCTCACTGTAATTTGGGGAATATCATACAAACCGAAATTTTTCCACATGATATTGAAATTTTAGCACAGCAAAAATCAATTATTTAACATTTCAAATTTTTATATAACTGAATTTTCAAATATAATTAAACTTTTATATGCAGTTAAATTTTTAAATGTAATTGATATTGTAATTTTAATTTCGATGACCTTTCCGCATTGACAAAAACTAATTATTTTCAGTTAATTGCGTGTACACTTTTGTTCATGTTTCTTATTTCACGTGTAAGACAAAACTTACAAGCTCGCGGGGAACATGTACAGTGAAGAATCGACGGTTCGACGAATTGATTCTGCGCTGTAATATATAAATTGACGTCACGACGAATTGACACGGTGACAAACTTGTACAGCTACGAATTGGAGCTGCGACGAATTGACAATCCGACAAATTTGTATTGCGACGAATTTGTACCGCGATGAATTGACACTGCGACAAATTTGTATTGCGACGAATTTGTACAGCGATGAATTGACACTGCGACAAATTTGTATTGCGACGAATTTGTACCGCGATGAATTGACACTGCGACAAATTTGTATCGCGACGAATTGACACTGCGACAAACTTGTACCGCGACAAATTGAGGCGCGACGAGTTGAGCGTGACAAGTTGAGTGCGACAAATTGACCGGCTACGTCGACGTAGTAATGGCGGTCGTGCTGAATTGTTTTTACCGATGAGCCGGACTTAAATAGGGAATTCAGAATAATTTATTAATTATAAGGTGATGAGTGACCGCGTTTAGGTATTAAATATATGTTAAGTAATTATCCCCGATCAATGAAAGCTTTCAACTACTTCTTGAAGCCATCAACAAGTGACGAAAGAAGGTGAGTAATGATACTTTTCTATGATTTCCTTCAAATCTGAACTTTATTCGCTAACAAAATGATCATTATCAAATAATGATAGAATTGTAAGTAGTATACGCAGCGCTTGAGGTACTTTAACGCACATTTCCGCCGCTAGATGGCGCCACCAGAAATGTTTTCTATTTTTCGCGCGTTTTTGACCGACTTCCTTTTTTAGCCGGATTTCGAACCGGATTACCTGTCGACCGTATTTATTTTCAAAATGGCGGTTGGTCTTATTTATTTGGAAAAAAACTTTTTCAGTACCCTATTCGAACCCATGACAACCGATAGAGTATATCGTTCTCCAGGCTAGTGTGTTAACCACTGAACCAAACAGCCTTGCTAGACGAATGCCTTATGAAATAAGTATATAAAAATAATAAAACGTAGAACGTTTAAGGAAGTGTATTAAAGAACGTCGCTCCTAAGTTTGATGTGCCTATGATCGACGATCGGCCACGGAGTTATTGGTGAAAAGTGCGCATATTGTGAACCATATCTACTGTTTTTCAATTATTTTCCACGAACCATTTTTATTTAAATACATTTTTAAAAATTTTCTCAAGATGGTCGATCACGTGACCCACGTTGATGACGATACTAGATGGCAGCACTACCGATATTTAACTTCCGTGAAAATTATTCACTATGTCGTTATATAAAAAAATTTATGAAATGTCGTCCCGATTTTCTCTTTGGACATGAAGCTGTATTAGAAATGAATTTAAAAGAGAAAAAATTAAGTCGCCAAATTACGGCGAAAATGTCAATTTTGGCACCAAACTCTCTAGCTGTTTTCAAATCTCAAGTTTGAAAAGATATAGTTCGTTTGTGGTTGATGATGATGCTAATTAACCACTAGTGTTCAAATTATGCTGCTTCGAGAAGAGCCTTTTTATTAAAAAAATATCCAAGTTAATCAAACATGATTCAAAAAAAACGCTCACTTTCCAAGCGTTATTATTTTTACCCATCGTCTTTGGATCTTTAAGAGATTAGATACCAAAAATATGCACAAAAAAAAACCACACACACAAGTTTTCATTGTCAACATTTCTATATTTCCTTCCATAACGAAACGAGATTTGTAACTACACCCTTAGAAAGCTTATTCTTTAGACATCACTTCTTATACCACATAAATAAGAAAGATATTGTGTCTTCCCGCACTTTATTATTTTATTTCTATTTTAGTTTTTCATTATGTCACTTTATTCATGGCTTTTATTTTATTCACTTCAAACACTTAAAAATTTATTTATTTCACTTTATCAAACTTATTCTATATTTAATTATTCAAACTTTTATTCAAAAATTTTTAATATTTTCTTTATTTTATTATCTTTTTCATTTCGTTTATTTTTAATCATTCAAAATTTTATTTTTTAATGTTTCATCGTTTATCTATTTGATTTTATTATCTTTGTGTGAACATTTTATTTTCATTGATATTATTTTATAAATTTAAACCTACTTTTAGTTTTTCATTATGTCACTTTATTCATGGCTTTTATTTTATTTTTTATTCACTTCAAGCACTTAAAAATTTATTTATTTCACTTTATCCAATTATTCTCTATTTAATTATTCAAACTTATATTCGAAAATTTAATTTTTTCTTTATTTTATCTATTTGATTTTATTATCTTAGTGTCATAATTTTATTTTCAGTGCTAGCTTATTTTTTCATTTTTAGTTTATTTTTATATTACATTCACAACCACTTAAAAATTATTTATTTCACTTGTTTTAGTTCACTTTATTTCCATTGATATATATATATTTTTTTTAATTCAAGCCTTTCCAACTTATTCTATATTTAATTATTCAAACTTTTATTCAAAAATTTTATTTTTTATTTATTTTATCTATTTGATTTTTATTATCTTAGTGTCATCATATTATTTTCATTTCGTTTATTTTTCAATCATTCAAAAAATTTTTTTTTAATGTTTCATCGTTTATCTATTTGATTTTTATTATCTTTGTGTCAACATTTTATTTTCTTTATGTTTTTATCGTTACTATTCATCTATATATCGTTTTTTCATTATCTTCGTTATTTTATTTTTATTTACTTAAAAGTGTTTATTTTGTCGTTTGAAGATTTTACATTTCTTAAATAATATATTTTTTAAATTAAAATGTCATGTGAATAAATTTCACGCGTAGTTCAAAAAATGAGACAGACTACAAGTTTATACAGTTCAAATATTTATTCATATCAAGATATCGATTGCATGCTCGATAAGTTTATACATTTGTCTGGAATTTAAATTAATTCCTTTTATCGTCGGTGTGTTATTGACAAAAACACGAATATCATAAATTGTATTACATCTCGTGAAAAAAACACCATCACCAAGAGATTCGGAACGAGAACAGTTTCCTCTAAATTTGAAGCTGGGGTCGTCGTACACATTCAACGCAAGGCTAGATAACGTGATAATCACGGACACAACGATGATCCCGATCAAGGCTTTTCTCTGGGCCGTCACAGCGCTATCCTTTGATACGTCTTGCATAACTCTGCACGTATCACGATCTCCACTGGAAGTGACAAATGCTAGCGGGATTTCAGCAATTAATATGCTTCAGTATGAAAAATCGACGTGGTCTTTCTTTTGTTAAATTATATTTACGTTGAATTGGGTGTGAAAACCGTGTCTCTGACATGTCTCAATGAATAAAATTTTCATAACTTAAGAAAATATTCATTTCCTGGCGTTTTATGAAATATGAATGTTTCTTACATTTCTGCTGAAAATATTTCTAATGTTTATCAATCCGGAAGGTTACTTCGGCTTACGTACTATGAAATATTATAACTGTATGTTTATTCGAGTTTTTTTTTTTCATGAATTTTATGTTCCTTAGCAGACATTGTTATAACGAGAGGCATGTTTTTTCGAATAGTGATGAGAATAACAAAAGGCTAAAAATAAACTACGGTATCCGATATGATGGGTGTCAACTAAAGAGTGGACACGACATTTTAACTTTTATTCTTTCTCGCATTATTCTATACCGCTACCGCTTTATCAGCGGTACTATTGATACTCGGATAATGAGTATCTATTTTCTGATGAATGTTGAGAGCGCCGAGAACCCCACTGTCGGAACCCCTTTAATGTGTTATCTATTAATTCGTGCCGCCGTCTATACTGTAAAATCGAACTATATATATATATACTATTACGAGTGAAAAACTCGATAAACAATCGTTTTAAGAAAATTTTGAAACAATACGTCATACAAATTCAGTCAAAGCTTCTACTGTTTTAATTTAAGAAGACGTTCGAGGGTTCAGTGTTAAAAAAAATTTATTATTCGCGAATTCGGCGTTGTCAGTATGCATCGACCCGTCGACTACCACAAGCTGGTTAATTTAACTGGTTCGTTTTCGCCTCATGAACTATCAACGCCTTCCAACAACTTCATAAAAAAAAACATACACGGGCTTAGTTACTTTCCTAGGCCTTGGGAGTATGACAGTGGTCACTTACTCCATTTTCAGCAGGTGCCCTCCGAGATTCTCCGTATCTATGACACGGAAAAAACATCTGAAAAGACACTAGTGGGTTATAAAGGAGGTACCTGTGAGGCACAGCTCTTAAACGGTTTAGGGATACCGGCCCTTAACATTGAGAGATTCGGCTGTCCAAAGGCCACCCTGCTGAAAAAGAAGGTTATGAATATCGAGACCGGTGAACCCTGGCGTCTGGCAACATCGATGAGCTGTGGTCATCACATCGACGGGGAGCGACATCACTGCCCATTGGATGAGGTTTATTTGTATAAATCCTGGATAGCATCAGCCCTGGGTGTGAAGTATAGGACGCTGTATGAAATCAGCCTATGAAAGCATGGTGAGTCATATTATTAAGTTTTTTTTTTAATTGTTAATTATATCTTTTCTTGAAATAGAACTATTTTAAAATATATCATACACAGAAATAACGGCTTTAAATTTTAGTCTTATCAGAACGCTCTCAATAAGCTTTGGAAAAAAAAAAAAAATCGAACGTCTTCTTAAATTAACTCTTTCCCTACTATATCCGGCCGATCCGGCTCGTCATGCAGACTACCAGATCCGGCCCAGCCGGCCGAGGTAGGGGGGATAGGCATTTCACATTCTTTTATTCCGTGGGCGGGACGCAGTGACGGATTGTTGACGGCTGCTGAGTGGGGTTCTTGTCGGAGAAAGAGGATTATTTTACAGCTAGTTGCCTGTGAAAGAATGGCTATTGACAATGACAATACCTCGGATGAGCTTTGAGAAAGACGCGTGGTTACTATCCTTTGAAATTTCGCCAACATTCTGATTTTCATTGAAAGTTTTCTTTGAAACTATAGTCCGTTTCAGGTTAACTTTGCAGTGAAGAGGAAGCTACGAGGGAACCGCATCACTCGTTGTTATGGCAACGAAAGCCTCTTAACCTATGTATCGATGCGCGGCCTTGGTAAGGTATGGCTGATTCTCGCCAATCTCGCAGAAAAAAATATTTTTTACGTGTAACGTAATGCTTGTAGAAAAAATTGCAGTCAGTTAGTAACAAAAAATTAGCTAATGAAAAAAAAAAATCATTGTCGATACTTTCAGAAATCAAAGTTGCGGTTTTTGAAATCATTTTTTTTTATTGAAAAGTATCTTAGTAACTCTTATTAACCGGTTTTGACGTTTGAATTTGGGAATAGCCCCAAATAATAATAATAAAAATGATAAGGCAAAATTTAGAATTCTTTTACTCACTTTTCTTGCCGAAATTTCCGTCGCTCATCCACCCGAACGCATATACGTCGATGCCACTTATTATCACTACAGTTTTAGTCATTTTTCACGGATTCCCATTCTATGGAATCCTCACTTGACGTTGTAGAACTATCTTATTAATTGTTGTTGCTCCAACATGTGTTCCATCAGGCCACCTGCAATCCGAAATTCCTATTCTTTTTCAATAACGTGCTTTATGCATTATTGCCAAAAAGAACGGAGAACGTTTTAGCGTGTCTATCTCTGGTGAAAAGCAAGATACAACCGTCACAGAAGAAAAAAATACACTGCAAGCCTAAACCATTGTGGGTCTCTCTCTCTCTCTTGCTTATTTATATTTATCTGGAGAGACACTGAAGGGTCATCTGGAGGAGCAGCCTCTGCTGTGGGGGAGGAAGTTGGTGTGGTGAAAAGAGACATTACTTATGTCAACACCCTCCGCTATCGGCTATTGGAATTCAGAAACCACCCCTATCCTATGAACACGGCAAGAAATAGATATTAAAAAAAGAGAGGGGGGGGGTCTGGAACCGTAACCTACCCCCATAAAGAGAGCCTCACAACGGTATCGGCGCTGTCGTGAAAGAGGGACACTTCCTGTAATCTGTGAGTGAATATCTGAATTCGTTGGAGGTTATTTTCGCGAGAAAAAAAAACCTGATTGAATATTCGTCTGGGTGTGTAGGCCTATAACTACATGCAAAACTGAATGAAAAATTGTATCGGAAAAAATTCAACAAAATGACGATATAATATATATATATAACTGAGCAATCAAAAAAAAAAAAGCACGACAGTGATATTGGCGGGGAAAATTTCTTGGAAATCGCGCCAAAATGTTCTTGAGCTCGCCATGGATTTTTGATAATGGTAACCAATATTTTTCTAATTTAAAAATTTTAAACGAATATACATTGGTTCAAAACGGTATTTTTTCAGTATCTTTTTCAAAATCATAAAAAAATTTGAAATATTCTATATAAATGATCATCATAAACCTCCGATGTATGGAACTATATTTTGCGGCGAAGGAATACACTCTCTACCTTTCTCTCCACTGCAAAGTTAACCTGAAACAAACTATAGTAAAAGATCCGCCAGCTAGCTATAGGTTTAATTAGTAGTCGAAGAATTTTTTCCGTAATACAATAGAAAAAAAAGAACATTAATTTAAATACATCAGAATATCTTAATTTATTTTTCTAATTAAAAACTTACGAAAATTTTATTTTTGACATTTTTTATGAAACACTCAAAAAGTTCAGATGCACTGTACATCGGACCCATTAAATTTTGAAGGAATCAATGTCGAAAAAGACAACTAAATATTATTGTACTTGCACATCACTGTCGTTATTGTTAATTAACTTACGTACAATTTCAAATGATTTCTAGAACTAAGATTACCGAAGTTCGATCTTTCCTTTTTTTTTCTAGCTGTTTGTGTTTTTCTAGCAAAACATACGCACACCAAGAAAATAAGATGTTTCCGTCAAAAAAGTAATTAAATATCTGTAAAACTGAAAGGGAAATTTTTATTTTTTATTTGTTTTGGATTTAGTGCGAATTCCATCTTCCACATCCAACTGCAGTGGTTCTCAACCTTTCGTCAGTCGTGGCCAAACCCCCCCCCCTCCACATATTGAATCAGATTGGCTCGGATCTCCTGCATCACGGGCCTTCTTATGCGGGAGGGGGGAATTAAGAATCATCCCGGACCCCGGGGCTGGTGCCCTGTCAGCTCTACCCTTGTGGGGGTCATGCCAACATCTACTAGAGAATTTTCAAGGTCGCAACACGAGCTCGTGACGTCACTAAACTTAGGCGACTGCTTGCGCTACGCACTGTGGAATCGACTTGATATATGTACCGTACTCATTTATTATTACGCGAGTAAAATTGGTGCTATGAAATATTTCTGCCTTAACGTTTTACTAGATGAATTTAGATTATATATATTTATATTTTTTTATTTTACTCACCCCCCCCCCCATTTTTCAGTTCAGACAAAAATACAAAAAATTCCCTGTACTTGTCTAGGTTCACAGAACCATTGAAAATATGAACCACAGAAAAAAATTATCCTTTTCCTCCTTGAAAATGGTTTTAGGAAAATAAATTTATAACTGAAATGAAATTTTTCTCAATCAAGTTTCATATCACACACCCACAGAGAAAAAAAAATCCACGGAAAGTGGAAGTTTTTTTGTAAATTAATATTTTCTAGTGGGTTTATTATGTTTTCTAGTGGGTGTTGGTCATGCTCGTGCCTCCCTTGCCCTGTTCATAGTTCATCTGTGGCTCGCAAAATAATTTAATATAGATATTGTACATCCATAAAAGAACCACTTCAAAGCATAAATAGGCACACACATACACATCAGTATTTCCAGCTCGTCGTGACACCCCTCACAAAAAAGTGGGAACACCCCCTAGGAGCCACAACGCACATTTTGAGAAACACTGCCCTGTCGGCTTAAAATTGGTGATAACAAAACTAGAATAGATTTTGATAAGCACCACTCCTTGTCTCCAACATTTTCAGCTTCTAATCCACTTGACAGAAGGTTGAGATACTTGAAGAATTCACTATCGCAAAGTGGACAATACATGTATGAGAAGATAAGTAAGGGCTGTTATACAGGCGAGTTCCAAGAAAAATTGGCCTGGCCTATACTCAACACATATATGCTTGTAACAATAGCAGAATTTGGGTTGTGGCTCTCACCATCGGTTTGTTGTGCTGTTTGTTATCCTGCTGCTTTTTCGTGTTTGGACATCTCTTTTCATTTTTAGCTCTCGTTTTGTTTGTATCAAAACAACGGCTGGATTAAGGAAAATATTCGCCCATGGGCAGGGCACTGCAAAAGAAAGACTTCGTGAAAACAGAAAGACTTACGGTGAAAAGATTCGGGGCTTCAAATGATTTGAATGATTTCCTACTGCGATTGGAGTTTGGGAGGTCCTTACTTATCTGAAAACACGGTATTTAAAATTCTTTTCAAAAAAGGGGATTTTTTTTATCGATTCATAGATTGGGAGTGGAGAACTACGGCTCTGTGGGTACGTACACGTGGCTCTTCAGTAAAACTAAGAAAAGCATAATACAGTGTAGTTTACTAGCAAAAAAAAGAAAAACTTTTTGTCTCGTGAATAAGTTTTGAGTTATTGTGAAAGACAGCTTTGAGTCTCCTTGGACTGAAAAGCTAGCTGACCCCAAGTGGCGTGTAATTCAGAGATCTCTATAAGTATTTTGTTGGGAAATGCAAAGGTGTTGTATTAGAGAAAATTTACCTTTATTCTCGTGTATTTCCCAGGGCACCTTTTTTTGACCACCAATGCGTCTGGTATTGGGTTCCATTGTGTGATAAATAAGGATTAAAAGTTTGTGGGATGTTTATATAGTCTAAACTCTGTCTTCTACTAACAGATATGCTACTAGTTATAAGCAATCTTCTTGAATAGATAATGTCCACAACATAGGCGTACCCAGAATTTTCTCGAGGGGGTTTTCAGATTTTTTTCCCTTCTGGGGAGGGGTTTTTACTTTTTTTCCTGCAAAATATTCTGCACTATAATATTGGCTCAACCTTCCCCCCCCCCCCACTACCCTGCGTACGCCAATGGTCCACACAATTCTGTAATGTGATTAGTTTAGGGATTATTTTTAAGCTTCACATTTCTCTAGTTTTCGTCATCTTGTCTTGATACATATTCTGTTTAAAACAGTAGGTCGTAAAATATTTTGTCACTCAGCCTCTTAAATCTTTATCGATTAATAAGTTTAATCCGATTTCTGCTGTCACAAAATGCCGTTGATGAGGACAATTGGCGAAGTTGGTTATGTCAAATAGCATAAGTAGCCAAAACTTTGCATCACGGGAAATTTACTGTGTGAAGAAAGACGAATCTTCTTTTCATACCCGTTCGCTTTGTTTGGTCGGAGAAGAGAGCGTTGAAATACTTTGCTTTCTACGAGTAGTCCAGTCATTGTTGCGAAAGGTTCTACAATGTGCAGCAGAAGAATAGACGAAATAAATATGGGGGGGAAGAAATTTGTCTCGAAGAAGCTCTCCGAAATTCTAGGGTCCATAGATTTGCACCCCTCTGGTAGGTAAAGAGTTAAAACAGTAGAAGCTTTGACTGAATTTGTATGACGTATTGTTTCAAAATTTTCTTAAAACGATTGTTTATCGAGTTTTTCACTCGTAATAGTATATATATATATAGTTCGATTTTACAGTATAGACGGCGGCACGAATTAATAGATAACACATTAAAGGGGTTCCGACAGTGGGGTTCTCGGCGCTCTCAACATTCATCAGAAAATAGATACTCATTATCCGAGTATCAATAGTACCGCTGATAAAGCGGTAGCGGTATAGAATAATGCGAGAAAGAATAAAAGTTAAAATGTCGTGTCCACTCTTTAGTTGACACCCATCATATCGGATACCGTAGTTTATTTTTAGCCTTTTGTTATTCTCATCACTATTCGAAAAAACATGCCTCTCGTTATAACAATGTCTGCTAAGGAACATAAAATTCATGAAAAAAAAAAACTCGAATAAACATACAGTTATAATATTTCATAGTACGTAAGCCGAAGTAACCTTCCGGATTGATAAACATTAGAAATATTTTCAGCAGAAATGTAAGAAACATTCATATTTCATAAAACGCCAGGAAATGAATATTTTCTTAAGTTATGAAAATTTTATTCATTGAGACATGTCAGAGACACGGTTTTCACACCCAATTCAACGTAAATATAATTTAACAAAAGAAAGACCACGTCGATTTTTCATACTGAAGCATATTAATTGCTGAAATCCCGCTAGCATTTGTCACTTCCAGTGGAGATCGTGATACGTGCAGAGTTATGCAAGACGTATCAAAGGATAGCGCTGTGACGGCCCAGAGAAAAGCCTTGATCGGGATCATCGTTGTGTCCGTGATTATCACGTTATCTAGCCTTGCGTTGAATGTGTACGACGACCCCAGCTTCAAATTTAGAGGAAACTGTTCTCGTTCCGAATCTCTTGGTGATGGTGTTTTTTTCACGAGATGTAATACAATTTATGATATTCGTGTTTTTGTCAATAACACACCGACGATAAAAGGAATTAATTTAAATTCCAGACAAATGTATAAACTTATCGAGCATGCAATCGATATCTTGATATGAATAAATATTTGAACTGTATAAACTTGTAGTCTGTCTCATTTTTTGAACTACGCGTGAAATTTATTCACATGACATTTTAAT
Organism: Pholcus phalangioides; assembly: GCF_987345545.1. Classification (NCBI taxonomy): domain Eukaryota; kingdom Metazoa; phylum Arthropoda; class Arachnida; order Araneae; family Pholcidae; genus Pholcus; species Pholcus phalangioides. Next base: position 5,273,129 of record NW_028301615.1, on the reverse strand, counting down.
TTAAAAAATATATTATTTAAGAAATGTAAAATCTTCAAACGACAAAATAAACACTTTTAAGTAAATAAAAATAAAATAACGAAGATAATGAAAAAACGATATATAGATGAATAGTAACGATAAAAACATAAAGAAAATAAAATGTTGACACAAAGATAATAAAAATCAAATAGATAAACGATGAAACATTAAAAAAAAATTTTTTGAATGATTGAAAAATAAACGAAATGAAAATAATATGATGACACTAAGATAATAAAAATCAAATAGATAAAATAAATAAAAAATAAAATTTTTGAATAAAAGTTTGAATAATTAAATATAGAATAAGTTGGAAAGGCTTGAATTAAAAAAAATATATATATATCAATGGAAATAAAGTGAACTAAAACAAGTGAAATAAATAATTTTTAAGTGGTTGTGAATGTAATATAAAAATAAACTAAAAATGAAAAAATAAGCTAGCACTGAAAATAAAATTATGACACTAAGATAATAAAATCAAATAGATAAAATAAAGAAAAAATTAAATTTTCGAATATAAGTTTGAATAATTAAATAGAGAATAATTGGATAAAGTGAAATAAATAAATTTTTAAGTGCTTGAAGTGAATAAAAAATAAAATAAAAGCCATGAATAAAGTGACATAATGAAAAACTAAAAGTAGGTTTAAATTTATAAAATAATATCAATGAAAATAAAATGTTCACACAAAGATAATAAAATCAAATAGATAAACGATGAAACATTAAAAAATAAAATTTTGAATGATTAAAAATAAACGAAATGAAAAAGATAATAAAATAAAGAAAATATTAAAAATTTTTGAATAAAAGTTTGAATAATTAAATATAGAATAAGTTTGATAAAGTGAAATAAATAAATTTTTAAGTGTTTGAAGTGAATAAAATAAAAGCCATGAATAAAGTGACATAATGAAAAACTAAAATAGAAATAAAATAATAAAGTGCGGGAAGACACAATATCTTTCTTATTTATGTGGTATAAGAAGTGATGTCTAAAGAATAAGCTTTCTAAGGGTGTAGTTACAAATCTCGTTTCGTTATGGAAGGAAATATAGAAATGTTGACAATGAAAACTTGTGTGTGTGGTTTTTTTTTGTGCATATTTTTGGTATCTAATCTCTTAAAGATCCAAAGACGATGGGTAAAAATAATAACGCTTGGAAAGTGAGCGTTTTTTTTGAATCATGTTTGATTAACTTGGATATTTTTTTAATAAAAAGGCTCTTCTCGAAGCAGCATAATTTGAACACTAGTGGTTAATTAGCATCATCATCAACCACAAACGAACTATATCTTTTCAAACTTGAGATTTGAAAACAGCTAGAGAGTTTGGTGCCAAAATTGACATTTTCGCCGTAATTTGGCGACTTAATTTTTTCTCTTTTAAATTCATTTCTAATACAGCTTCATGTCCAAAGAGAAAATCGGGACGACATTTCATAAATTTTTTTATATAACGACATAGTGAATAATTTTCACGGAAGTTAAATATCGGTAGTGCTGCCATCTAGTATCGTCATCAACGTGGGTCACGTGATCGACCATCTTGAGAAAATTTTTAAAAATGTATTTAAATAAAAATGGTTCGTGGAAAATAATTGTAATAACGTTCTTTAATACACTTCCTTACACGTTCTACGTTTTATTATTTTTATATACTTATTTCATAAGGCATTCGTCTAGCAAGGCTGTTTGGTTCAGTGGTTAACACACTAGCCTGGAGAACGATATACTCTATCGGTTGTCATGGGTTCGAATAGGGTACTGAAAAAGTTTTTTTCCAAATAAATAAGACCAACCGCCATTTTGAAAATAAATACGGTCGACAGGTAATCCGGTTCGAAATCCGGCTAAAAAAGGAAGTCGGTCAAAAACGCGCGAAAAATAGAAAACATTTCTGGTGGCGCCATCTAGCGGCGGAAATGTGCGTTAAAGTACCTCAAGCGCTGCGTATACTACTATTGTATGTGTAATGTATTGATGTTAATGACAAATTCGTCTTTATGGTACCTGAAGCAGGGTCGTAGTGGGCTCTCTCGATGCAGACTTTTTTCTTGAGTGAGGGCCCCTGAAAGTATTATTATGTAAAATAAAATGTACATTTTTGTGAGGGCCCCATTCTCTCGGCCCTTGGAAAGTGCTCCGGTTGCCCCAGCTTATTTACGGTCCTGACCTACAGGTTAAAATGGTGGGGCATAGTGTCACGCTTTTGAAGTTTTTTCCTCCCTGAAAATAATGTATCATGGGTCTGAAAAGAAGTCATGAATATCTCTCTTGAATTGCAGGAATAGTCACTTGTATACAGCTTCGAATTTTCTCAGCATGAATCTTAATTTCTTTTTAGAAAAAAAAAGTCCCTAACCAGGACCATCTTAAGAGCATGATGGGTGGGGCAGCCCGAGACGAGAAATTTTTCTGTGGCCTTACCTGGTAAATTCTAGAAAATTTCAACCAGATCTCATTTTTGTGGGGCCTCCCTTTTCTCTTGAGGAGCCTCATACATTAAGAAGTCACAAAATGTACTAGGCAAAAGCGATCATTACAGTAGTTCATTTTAATTCCTAAACAATACGATATTCACCAACACTCTAAAATATAGATTGGTGTATGAAATGTTTCATCTCTAATATGAAAATATTTATATAAATGCCAAGCAAAATATATTACCTTTTTTTAGCTTTTACCTGTTGGCAGGAATATATATATTACATGATATTTTGCTGCTGTGTGTAAACATGATATTTTCCTTCTATATTTACTCGATCTCGCTTATAACATTCCCACGTATATTTTCCTGCTTAGTACTCGAACTATTTTTTATTAATATTTCCTGTTTAAAGCATTTTCCCCGCTTACATATTTCATTTTAATTTTTTTTTTAAAAAAACAAAAACTCTATATATGACATGAATGTCGCTCTCCACTTGTTAATACAAGATATACAGAACTTCTGTATATCTTGTATTAACAAGTGGGGAGCGACATTCATGTCATATATATAGCCCTCTGGTGGCTCGTCGTCCATGAGCTATTAGCTGATCGGTTTCACCGTCCATTGCACGGTTCCGTTCGACATATATACGCTCTAGCGAAGGAAACTCTCTCTCTTCTGTAGCTTAGCGATCAGAGCACACGTCCGGCAATCGAGGGACCCGGATTCGTCTCCCGGTAGAGACAGAGATGAGTTTTTTTCTTTCCTTAAAAAAAATTAACATCTCAAATAATTAATATCTTCACAACATCCAGTCTTCTGTATATCTTGTAAAAACTCTATAAGCAGAATCCACAGTATTTGCACAAATGAAAACATGCACAACAAAAAATATTTTCTGTGGTGCATTCTCATTATCCAAAATCATACAATTATCAGCTCATTTCATTCTATTTGTGCATCAATATTTTGCATATAATTATTGCAGTTCATTGGTTTATTATTTACAGTTAATCCTCACTACAATGATACTTGATATAACAATAAATCCCTCTACATCGATATTTTGAAAGTCTTGTTTGGAAGCTGATCTTTATCATACATACACTGCTGGCCACCGTAAACGCAACACCCTGAAGGAAGCATGCAAATAATATGAAATTTACAACATGCATTAGCGGAGGTGAGATATGTAAATGATTAGAATTTCAGCCCAGACGCACATCACACGCGCCTGTGGCGCCACTTCAAAGCGCTATTTAAGGCTTGGAGATTTCGACGATTTGAAGTACGGCAATTGTGTTTTTCTTGTGGTTTTTTCGAAAAAACGATCAATTATGCCTCGTAGAAAACAGCGATCATCTTTTGATCAAGTATCCGAGTTCGACAGAGGAAGGATAGTGGCCTACCGAGATTGTGGATTATCTTTCAGGGAAATCGGTAGTCGTGTTGGACGAAACCAAACAACTGTAATGCGGATATGTGATCGTTGGATGTAGGAGGGTACGACGGACCGACGTGTTCGATCGCATCCACCTCAGTGCACCACTTCACGTGATGACAGGCGTATTGTGCGTATGGCAGTGACGGATCGCTCAGCCACATCACGAACCATAGCACAGCACATTCAGTCTGTACCGCATCATCCAGTGTCTGCGCGTACCATTCGACGCCGTTTACAGCAGAGTGGTCTGTCCGCAAGACGTCCATTGCTTCGTCTACCCTTGACGCAGAACCACAGACGTCTCCGCCGCCAATGGTGCGATGAAAGAAGGATGTGGACGGCACAATGGAATGAAATTGTCTTTACTGACGAGTCACGCTTCTGTCTGCAACACCACGATGGTCGGATTCGAGTCTGGAGACACCGTGGAGAGAGGATGCTGAACAGCTGCGTTATGCACCGCCACACTGGTCCTGCACCGGGTATTATGGTATGGGGCGGTATTGGATATCACTCTCGCACTCCTCTAGTACGCATTGCCGGTACTTTAAAAAGCCAGCGCTACATCTCCGAGGTGTTGGAGCCAGTTGTCCTTCCTTACCTTCAGGGCTTGCCCACAGCCATATTTCAGCAGGATAATGCGCGACCACACGTGGCACGCATTGTCCAAAGGTTCTTCGTCAATCGCCAGATTGAATTGCTTCCCTGGCCAGCTCGCTCTCCGGATCTTTCGCCGATAGAAAACATGTGGTCCATGGTTGCTCAACGATTGACCCAGATTACATCCCCAGCTGCCACACCAGATCACCTTTGGCAGCGCGTGGAAGCTGCTTGGTCTGCTGTACCCCAAGAACACATCCAAAGTCTCTTTGAATCAATGCCGAGGCGTGTGGCAGCGGTGATCTCCAACAATGGCGGCTACTCTGGCTACTGATTTTGGCAGGAACCACACTTCACAGAAGTCTATAAATTTAATCATTTGATGCTTGGTCAACATGTTATCTACAAAATAAATATTGTTGCGATATCTCTTGTCTTTCTTGGTGTTGCAATTTGGGTGGCCAGCAGTGTATTTTAAGAGGGGCTATCTCACTTTCGCCAAATGCGGACTTCATCCTTATTCTCCCCTCGCCTTCACTGTCGTCGATCTTAGCCAAATCAGATCTAACGACTGAGACCTGGGTCCCGGAATCGACTACGCCTCTTATTGTCTTCTGACCACATTTCAAACTCACGGTCTGCGGTGTGTCAATGTCCGCACCAACACCAGCTGCCGGCACCGTGATATGTGCTGTTAGGACTGTGGTTTCTTCAATCGTGTCCCCCCTCTTCTGTTTGGACAGAGTTCACCTGGGCCCGACTCAATGGCTCCTGCTGGCCTCTTGCAGGACAAAACCTTGCTATATGGCCTTCTGCTCCACACGCGTAACAAGTGACTGCAGCTCTCTCTCTGGAATTCGAACCCATAGTCACCTTAGATGGGCAGGACTCACCCTGAAGCCTCTGGTTTCCGCTGGCTTTCCATCTCGGATTTTGATGAACAGGTCTTGGGATTCTCGTTCTGTCACTAGGGGAGGGTGTCCTCAGAGTCCTCTTCACATCATCGAACCTATCTAGTTTCTCCGATAGCTCACTTGGAGACACCATATCACTCCATTCGTCCAGATAGTGTTCTTTAAATTCTGCTGGGACGCGTTTTTTCATTTGATCGGTGATGATTAAATCTCTTAGTCGCTCAAACGTTGTGACCCCCAAAGCCGCCATCCATCCATCAAAATAGGTACACAGTTCGTGGTAGAAGTCGCTCCAAGTGCCCTCTTGATTCTTGTGGTGCGAAGAAAACATCTGTCGGAACTTCTCTGTGAGTTTGAATCTCGGCAATAATAATTCTTTAACATGGTTATAGTCCTGTACTTGCTCTTCCGGTTCGCGGGCAATTAACTGGTTCATCTCGTAGGGAAGAAGTCCCAAGAGCTCAGCTAACCAATCTTCCTGTGCCAGGGCCGCGCGACGAGCTTGTCGCTCGAACAGCACCAGGTACAGTCTTCTTCCATCCTGAACTTTTGCATCATGTTCTGGAAATCCCGGCTGGGGGTTCTGCCGTGCCCAGCTTGATTATTCTCCTCTCTTCTGGCTCCTGTCTCGATCCTCAGTCTTTCGAGTTCATGTTCCATCTCCTTTTCTCTACGCCGCTCCTCCATCTCTTTGTCTCTACGCCTCTCCTCCATCTCTTTGTCTCTACTCCTCTCCTCCATTTCCATCTCTCTACGCTTCTCCTCCATCTCTTCTCTTCCTTTCTTATTGCCTATGATCGTTTTCAGCATCTCTCTGCATGTCGCTTCGCTGTACAGTTCACTTTCCTGTATGGTACTCACTAGTTGCATTAAGTTGAACTCCGGTCGGAGTTCTATAGTTCTCAGATCACGAGAAGAGTTACGCGAACCCCCCCTCTCTGGAGAGGATCCATTTCGGCGTGGGGAAAGGATAAAAATTTTCCCGGGTTGCCAGTAAAGGCCGCAAATCGGTTCTCTCTGTGTTATGCGGGAATTCTTCACGCTTCAGTGAACTCCGTCAGTCTTCAGCCTTGAGTGAGCTGCGCTTTTTGTGTTGGCGTTTGTCAAAAGATGAACTCGAAAATTCTTGTTATAAATTTTGGAAGTAAATTAAATTTTTTAATTTAAAAAAATTTGAATTTTTATTAAATTTAATATTTTGAACTAAAATATTTGATACAGAAAAAATTCGAAGGGAGTAGTGATCATTTAGTAATGAAGGGAGTAAAATTACTTTAAGTTAATAATTTAATACAAAAGTAGAGTGTTATTAATATAATAATAATAATTTATTACTACTGTAAATTATATGGCATTTTCTTCCGTTTAATTTGTATACCGCAACGAGAGAATGCCACCTGCTAGCAATTAGCCGTTCTTCTTCTGTTTACCTTCTCTTATAGCTATATCATCGTCTTTTTTTCCTTTTTTACTTTCTCCACAGAAGCTACTCATATGGGCTTTTTAAACATGTGACAAATGCAGTAGTGACAAATAAAAAGATTGAGCATGCCTCCTTATCAAGTTTGCAGTTTCGTCTGTAGCCATCTTAAGGGCATGTTCCCCCAAGGGCAGGACTGACAGGGATCCAGCCCTGGGGCCCTGGATGATTCTAATCATTTTTTACAACTATAAATTCATTTTAGAGTGACCCGTCGAAGATCCCAATCTGAAAGCCCGGCTGCAAGATGTGGCAGCCATGCTTAAGGGCATCGGAAGAATGGTCCTCTCATGCTGCAGCAGGGATCCTGGCTGGGATCTCTCACCGGCCGTCTATTCTGAATTTACAGTGTGGGGAAAAAAAATTATAAGAATTCTCCTATAGGCTGGATTTTGTCAGCCCATCCTTCGTCTTCAGCTCGTCTGCCACTATGAAGGTTACCATCAAGGTCTATGGGTTCGAATCCGGGCACAGGACATGCGAAGCAAGTTCTTTACTTACGGAGCCTAGGTCGACCACCGATAAATGGAGCTTTCATTTCCCACTCAACTCCACTGGTTGGAAATTGCCGTATGGCGATATATGACCGGAGTTGGTGTGCGGTGTAGTAGCCCATCCATCTGGGGGCCATGGTCGAAAATGTTTTATACGATCAGTGTTCAGCTTCAGCTTGATGCATGGAACTGATTATTAAAAAAAGGCTGGAGTTTTCAATCCCTTCTGCGGAATAAAAAATAATTTTTTTGTATTATTTGCCGTGAGTGCTGGAGCAGCCGGGCCGTCTTAAGAGCATCACGGGCCTTCCCGGGCCAAGTGATTTTTCTGAGGCCCTACCACGTAAATTCTGGAAAATTTCAACCAGATCTTATTTTTGTGAATTTAATGCGAGAATGTCTCAAGACGACATTCTCGAACAGCCGGTGTTTACGCAACAAAAACACTGCGATGACGATGTTATCGAGAGCACTGCCGTGGCGCTTTTAGTGAAATTTCTAGGAGGCCAAAATAGCGCAAAAGACGCCAAACGGGAAAGCGCCGTTGCTAATGCGCTATTCTCGATGGGCAGTTGCTTTACCTAAAAGTAAATAATAGAATCGTCCGACGTGACGTAGCCAGTGTTCTTCTCGTGATCGGTGGACTATACCCCCAAGTTGGCGGCCATGGTCTCCAGATCCTAATTGTTCCCTTTTGCCAAATACGCCATCTTTATTTATCGTCTCGATACCGCCGTACAACACTTGCTCCTTTTCCCCTGGGCAGGATTGCCCCTCTCAGCACCGGTTGACTTCACGAAAAAAAAAACAGCATAGGTGCTCGACGCTGCTGCTATCCTTCTATACGAACCGGGGTGGTTCCACCGTCGCTAGGACGCTCTTCTTCGAATTCAGCTCACAATCTTGAGTCGTTGAAGCCACGACCCTATCCTGTCGACTGGAGAAACTGGAGAAACCGCGAGACACCCAGGCTCTGTCGCAAGAAGCAACGTAAGCACTTCGCCCCCCCCGGGGGGGGGGAAACAGGGCATCTCCGGTAAAACCAAAATTTATTGATACGTCAAAGATTACATATAGTGCAAGGAAATCAAAAATTATGTAAACCGAGGAATCAAATTAATCAAGTTAAAGTGAATTGCAACGGGCACGGATAATAAATAATCATGGAAAGTTGTATAAAAATCGTATCGCAAAAGGCGCAATCAGAAATTTGATTGATCAAGGATTGTATCAAATGACAAGAAGGGCAGAGCATCTCATTGCGCTCGGGCAGTTCAATACAGTCAGTCTAATTTCTCCGAGACGTCATTAATTAGGTTTGGGATTCATCCTGCTCCTCGCTCGCAAACAGTGCCACCAGCGCACTGTCAGGGTGAAGACGCGGCGATCTCCTTAACGGCGCTGGTACCGGAGTTGCAGGAGCTGGAGGAGACGGATCCCTTATCTTCTCGGGATGTTCCTCAAGGAATTTCACCATTTTTCTCATCTTTTCCTTTGATTCCTCTCGACGTAGTATGCCAAACATCCATGGTCTGTGTAGACGGGCAGCCGGTGAACAGAAGTGAAAGGGCATCGTTTCTGGACAGCATGTCGTAGTGTAGGGGCGTGCCAGGCTCAAGACAAGAGCATTTATCGCTGGCAATCACTTTAAAGCGATGTAAGGTTGCCGGAAAAGGCCCATGACCGGTGACAAATAAGATGAGCTCTCGTGACCAGCCCCTGCTCCTAGTATCTACTTTCTTTATAACTTCATGAGTTGATCTTCCTGACGCCTCCGGCATATCCCAATGCAATTGCCAATTTGCTATCATGTCCTTCCAGAGGAGTGATTTTGCGTGAGAAGCTGGATATAAGAGTTCGTCGTAAAAGACTCTGGTATTGGTCGCTTCTTTGGCCGCCGCATCCGCAAGCTCGTTTCCCCACTGGCCGTTGTGGGCTTTTACCCAGGAGATGCGTATTGATGGGTGAGATACAAGTATACTCCTTATCTTTCTCGCCATTGCGTTTGCAGAGAGCGGGTTTAGAATGGCCTGGAGACTTGAACGGCTATCCGATCTTATTACAGTCTGCCTCCTGTTTGTAGCTGCATCCAGAGCTGCTGTAAATATAGCGAGCATCTCAGCTTGATATATTGAATTATTTTCTTTTAGTTTAGCAGCCCATTTATGCACGATCTCCGTTCCCATGGTTTTTATACAGGCAGCTCCTGTACCTGATTCCAGTTTAGAGCCATCCGTGTAATATACGACGGATTTCTCCTCAGGTGTATCATCCTCCGAAGATTCTAGGAATACTTGATTGGCCTGCAGAGATTCTGCAGGATGCGAGGTCCAGCCTATAGTTTTTTGCTCGAAGTCGTCCGGGACTAATGTTTCCTCTAACAATGGACATGGCTTGTGAAGCTTTAGAAGACGTGTGACTCTTGCCAGGAATTCTATCTTCAGGGATAATGGCGGGAGCCCCAAGATCACCTGAAGAGCATTCGTAGGTGTAGTTCTATACGCACCAGAGATATATAGCAGGAAGGGCCTTTGTATAGAATCGAGCCGTCTGAACATCTGGGCCTTGGGAGAATGCCATATTGAAGCTCCATAAGCTATCATAGGCTCAATCACTGCCAAGTAGATGGATCTCCTCAGAGCCCGTGTCAGTCCCCACTGTGGTCCAGCCATCACGCGCATCTTCTGAAGAACACGTGACGCCTTTCTCTTCTGTTCTTTGATGTGATCTTCCCAGCTAAGTTGCTTATCGATAAAAACGCCTAAATAACATAGCACGTCCGTTTTCTTGATGGTTTTCCCTTGGAACCAGATGGTGGGAGGTCTTTTCTTTGATATCCACAAGAATTTTGTCTTAGCCATAGAGAGAGTGAGCTTATGCATGTGTAGCCAATTTGACACTGTTCTAAGGGCTTCTTCTGCTAGATCACCTGATCCCTTGACAGTAGGGGCAGATGCAATTACCAAAAGGTCATCAGCATAAGCCTGAACTTTGACGTTTGAGGGCCAATTAATTTTCAACAACTTATCCAGAACAAGATTCCATAACAAGGGGCCGGAACATGAGCCCTGAGGTGCACCCTTTTGAAGCTCTTTCTCAGCTTTTCCCGCATCCGTGACCAACACCACTCGGCGGTGGTTCAAAAGGTCCGATAATATTACCTTGAGCTGTTGTGGTATGGGCGCTATTGCTAGACGGCGGCGTATAGACGAGTATCTGAGGTTATCGAACGCTCCTTCTATATCCAGGGATATGATGGCTACGTCATTACCTCGATTTCTTTGCGTCTTAACCTCTTCCATCATGTCTGCAAGCGCCATTTCTGCTGAACGACTTCTTCTCGGTCGTAGGTCCTCAGCTGTACCTCCTCTACGATTTCAGGACGAAATAACTGGATTCTAGACTCCAAAAAGAAGAAAACAACACTATTTAATTTATTATCCAACACCTCTAACGAAACCTTCCTGTCTCTTCGGTACAAACTTTTACGCTGCCCCTTTTTTCGAATGTCTCAACTCGTTCTCGTTTCTCTCTCCTCGCGACTCCTGTTTCTCCTCGGCCTTTTTCCAACCTCTTTTTTTCCGAACCTTACATGGTGCAATAAGCACTGTGCTGTATTGCCGATGGTGGTGCATTAAGTATTGTGCTTAATTGCTTAATGTGGTACCCTGATATAGTGGTGCATCAAGTATTGTGCTGTATTGCTTAATGTGGTGCCCTGATATTGTGGTACATTAAATATTGTGCTGTATTGCTTAATGTGGTGCCCTGATATAGTGGTGCATTGTTTTTTGTAGTGCCCTTAATATAAGGCTGCACTCCTTATTGTGTTGCATTGCCTAAAATGGTGCATTGCGCATTGCAGCGCATCGCGTGATATATTGCTTACTGTAATGCAGTACTTTTTGCGTATATTATGCAAAAAGCTTCGCTTATTGTGGTGCATTACGTTTTATGCTGTATTGCGGGACACTGTAGATAGTGGTACATTGCTATTTTTGGTGCATTGCTTATTGTAATGCATCGTGTACTGTATTGCTTATTCTAATGCATTGCTTATATGGTGCTTTGCTTATGTGATGCATCGCGTATTGTACTGTATTGCCTATAGTTATATGTACTGTGGTGCATCCCGTGCTGTATTGCTTATTGTGGTGCGTTGCTAATTGTTATGCATTATAGTGTATTGTATTTCTCATTGCAATGCAGTGCTTATTGCGTATTGGGCTGTATTGCTTATTGTGGTGCGTTGCTAATTGTTATGCATTATAGTGTATTGTATTTCTCATTGCAATGCAGTGCTTATTGCGTATTGGGCTGTATTGCTTATTGCGTATTGGGCTGTATTGCTTATTGTGGCGCATTGCGTATTGGGCTGTATTGATTATTGTGGTGTACTGCAAATAGTTGTGCATCGCTGATTATAGCGCACTGCTGATTATAGTGTATCACTTGCTTATTGTGGTGCTTATTGCGATGTATAGTGCTTTATTGCGTATTGAGCTGTATTGCTTATTATGGTGTGTTTTACGTATTGTTATGCATTATGTGTTGTAGTGCATCGCTTACTGTATTATAATGCAGTACGTATTGCGTATTGTGGTGTATTGCGTTTTGTGCTACATTGCGTGTTGCTCGTACATCGTGTGCCGTATTGCTTATTATAATATCGTGCCTACTGCTTATTGTGGTGCACTGCAATATGGTGAATGTGGTGCATTGCGTATTGTTATGCATCAATGCAGTATGCGCATTGTATGGTGCCACACAATACGTAAATTGTGTGGTGCACCGCTGATTGTGTTGCATTGCGTAATGTGGTTCACCGTAGATTGTGGGTACATTGCGTATTGTATGCATTACGTAGTACATCGTGTTCCGTATTGCTTATTATAATGCCGTGTCTACTGCTTATTATGCTGTAGGCCTCATTGTAGTGCACTGCAATATGGTGCATTGCGTATTGTTATGCATCACGTATAGTGCATTGCATGCTGTATTGCTTATTATAATGCAGTGCTTATTCCGTATTGTGGTACATTGTGTATTGTGCTGTATCGCTTACTGTAATGCATTGCGTATTGTGCTGTATTGCTTATTGTAATGCAGTGGGTATTGCTATTGTAATGCAGTGGGTATTGCTATTGTTCTGTATTGCTTATTGTAATGCAGTAGGTATTGCTATTGTGCTGTATTGCTTATTGCGATGTTTCACTGAATGCAGTGCATTTCTGATTTTGCTGGTTGTTGATTTGTACTGTTATGCATTACGTACTGTAGTGCATAACGTGTTGTATTGCTTATTGTAATGCAGTTCTTATTGCGTATTGAGGTGCATTGCGTATTATTCTGCTTTGCTTGATGCGATACATCGCGTTTGCGTATTGTGGTGCATTGCGTATTATTATGCTTTGCTTGATGCGATACATCGCGTTTGCGTATTGTGGTGGATTGCATATTATACTGTATTGCTTATTGTGGTGCACTGCAAATGGGGGTGCATTACTGATTGTAATGCATTGCGTATTGTAGTGCATCGCGCGCTGTATTGCTTATTTTAATGAGTGCTTATCGCATATTGGGGTTTATTGCTTATTGCGGCGTACTGCGAATAGTGGTGCGTCATCACTCTCTCTCAGCTCATTACAATATTATTACTATTTTTTTTTTTTAGAGAATAAATATTTTGATATGCACACCAAAATTGTCATTGAGGACAAAAACAAAAATTCACATGAAAAGTTAAATGAGCTTGTATTCAAAAAATTGCTATTGCACTGGAAATACGATCAATTGCGGTCTAACCTTGTTTTCTCGTTTCCATTTATGTTTAGTGGTTGTCTGATCCATGAGAAAAACCATTCTGACCATCCCTGGTCAGAATCTGGGCTCAAGGTCCCTTGAATGAAATTGGGAGACGAATGAGCAGAACTACTACTTGAAGCAAGGCCAGCTGTCTCGCTATATTTTGATGTCCCTGCGGTACGCATTGTTCTAACCTGAACCACCGTTTTTGCTCGCCCTGTTTCATCTCTATCTCTTAGATTATACGTGTGAGTAGAGCTTGGCGGGAGAGGAGTTACTGGACGTCTTTGATTAGGGGAAGTTGGGAGTATAATGGGAGATATCGCATCCTCCTCATCTTCTGGAACAGTTTCAAGATCAAATTGTCTCCTAACTTCAGGCTGTAGGTATTCAAAAGGTAGGGATGCAAGTAGCTGTAGTTGGTTGTCACCAGTGTCTTCTAGGATATTACTATCGGAATCATTCCTTTCATTTGGAACTGTGTTATTGCCCTCAAACGGTATTGATTCTTGTGGTATAGGATCCTCTATAACTTTTACTTATGTATTTTCCATGTTTCTTCTCCCATCCAAAAATTCCCTTGCTAGGTTAACTTTTGTTAATCTATCAACGTGAATTAGCTGAGTATCCCGAGGATTATTGACATTTTTTACACTAAATAGAACTGGGGACTATTGCTCCTCCACCCGATAGGGTCCCTTTGATCAGGGGGACCGTTGAGGGGAGGAGGAAATCAATGAAACTATATGTAAAGTCCCAACTCGGGGCACCATTGTAATTTTTTTGTGCTGTATGCCATCTATTGTTCCTCCTTTTCGTTTGTACATATTTTTCTTACTTTCGGACTTTCTTATATTGGTCTTGGTGTGAATATAATATGTTGTACCAAATTTAAAATGTTACAATGCATAAATAGTCTTGACTCTGGTGTCGGATAAAAAAAAAATTAAGAGCACTACAATGATCGTATTATTGGCCGAATTTATATTTCTGTCCCCCCCCCCCCCTCCATAATTTAGTTGTCTTTAACATATATTATTGTCGTAGGATCATGACTGTAAAAAACGATTTCGTCGATAATATCTGAGTGAGAAAAAGAAAAACTAGAAAAAAATGAAGCCCGGCATATGGGAGGCTTCAGCTACTCTAAATAATCATTTCCCCTTGAAGGGAATTGTGTGTGTGTAATTTGTGTTTCACCCTTGTATTTCTTGGAAATAGCTAGTTCCTATGCGTGTGGAAAAAAATGAACTCTAAACAAACAAGTACAAAACCCTTTTCCCGCCATTTTTAGAATGAATAAACAACTTACAATTGTAGTTGTCGATTAACAAAACTGGGCATCTCGTGAACGATGCCGAAGTATGCAGCAGTCTACCGAAACCATTATATTCCTTTTACCGAAGCCATTTTATTGTATGTATGGCTTGGGAATGTCTATAGCCTGTCTGTCGTCTGCGGTACTTGAACATAAGCACGGCGGTCTTGTTGAAAGGACACAATAAAATACGCACTCTTTCCTCGAGTATAATTTTCTGCTCTTGTGAAGTAGCCCCAAAGGGACACCTGAATGAGAAGGGGGGTTACAGCTTGTCAATCACGACACAAAGGGTTTTGGGGGAAGGAACTAGCTTTCGCGAGCGTCTAAAGGCGCTCTCGCCCAGAATTGACATGGAAAATTTCGACGTCTTAAAACGCTCCTGCCCAGAAATGACATGGAACATTTGAGCGTCTAAAAGCGCTCCTACCGAAAAGACGGTTAAAACGTGTGGAAGCCATTGATCCCATTCTGATGTTTCGTTTACCATACATGGTAACGTGCGACCTATGGTAGCATGACTTCTTTCATTTTTGCCATTAGTGCTTGGGTGATAAGAAGACGTACTTAATTGCCGAATGTTTAATTTATCTAACATTTCCTTGAATACAGATGCATGCAAATTCTCACCTCTGTCACTTAGAACGTAATCGGGCTTACCGTATC
Organism: Pholcus phalangioides; assembly: GCF_987345545.1. Lineage (NCBI taxonomy): Eukaryota > Metazoa > Arthropoda > Arachnida > Araneae > Pholcidae > Pholcus > Pholcus phalangioides. The sequence goes on along the minus strand of NW_028301615.1, from coordinate 5,257,950 downwards.
TACAAACGATTTTCGAATAAAAGGTGTCTGCTAACGTTTGAGACCTCGTGTTTGGTAATGCCACCGCTTCTATAAATCGAGAAAAATCGTCCATCATAACAAATATATATTTATTTCCCCTTTCTGTTGTAGGAAATGATCCCATGATGTCTACAGATACAAGTTGGAAAGGGTAGTCGGGTTGAAAATTTCTCATTAATGGGGCTTTCTTATTCGCTTGATAACCTCTGCTTTCAATACATATTCTACAACTTTTTACGTATTTCTGACAGTCACTGTAATAGTTAGGCCAGAAGTACGAAGAACGTAACCTCTCAAAGCCTAAATGGCTGAACAGGTTATCATGAACTTCTTTAAAGATCTCTCTTTTCATAGCTGAGGGAATAACAACTTGCTCTACATATTCCGCACGAATCGGTCGGATGTGACTTGGAGCGTAGTGACAAAGAACACCGTCTTTTAAAAAGTACGCGTCCGAAACTTTCTTAACTGCCAAAGGGGTTTGTTCGGTCAGAGAGTGCATTATAGGAGCTAATTGTGGATCTGTCTTTGGTGATTCTCGAATACGCTTTTGCCGCTGCTCCTTTGTATCTACGGCGATTATGTGCGCTACTTGTCGAGAAAAAGCATCCGCTACCAGATTTTGACTTCCCGCTTTATGGGTAACATCAAAGCTGTATTCACCAAGACTCAGAGTCCACCGGGCTAATCGGGGGTTACCAGTCTTCAAAGACAAAAGGTATTTCAATGGTTTGTGGTCTGATTTCACCGTGAAGTGTCTCCATTTTAAGGTATAAGCGGAAATAATTGATACCCTCCATGATTGCTAATAGCTCTAATTCAATAGCCGGGTAATTTTTCTCTGGAGGTTTCAGTTTCCTTGACATAAATGCTATTGGTCTGAGACCTTCTTCGTGTATTTGATATAAATATGCAGAAATGACTATTTTAGAAGCATCACATCCGAGATAAAAGTGTTCATCAAATTTTGGATATGCTAAAACGGGAGGACTGATTGGAGCAGCTTTTAAATGCTGGAAGGCATTCTTCTCAACTTCAGTCCATCGGAAGTTAACTCCTTTCGTGGTTAAATCTGTTAACGGCTTAGCATTCAACGCGTAATATGGGATATGACGTATAAAAAATCCGCATATGCCGAGGAATCTCCTAACTTCTTTGACTGTTTTAGGGGCTGGGAAATCAACAATGGCTTCACATTATCGTCATGTGGTCAAATGCCCTGTGACCCAATAATATGGCCCTAATACTTTATCTCGGCACGAAAGAACTCGCATTTCTGAGGTGCTAACCGTAAATTATATTTGCGCAACATTTCAAAAACCTTGTGGAGTTTATGTAAGTGCTCTTCAGCAGTTTTTGATGCTATAAGCACATCGTCGATAAAACAAAATATTTTATCATCATGAAGTTCGGAAATGAATGCATGAGCCATTCGCTGAAACGCAGAAGGGGCAGTTTTTAATCCCATCGGCACAGTGTTAAATTGGAAAACCCTCTCCTTGTTCCAAAACGCTAACTTCGGTCTATCTTCTGGTGCAACTTCTAGTTGATAATATGAAGGCGTCATGTCTAAACTACTAAAAATTTGTGCACCATCGAGTTGTGCTAATATGTCTTGAAGTAATGGTAGAGCATAACTATAATTTTCAATTGCCATATTTGTGCGTCGCAAATCTACACACATCCTATATCCACCTTGTTTTTTTTTCACCATCAAAGTCGGAGCTGGGCAAGAGCTTACGCATTTCGATATAATATCTGCTTCTAACATATCATTTATTTGACGTTTTAGTTCCCCTCTGAGGGCATAAGGTGTACGGTATTTTGGTGACACCTGAATAGGTTGACCGTTCCAAGGAATTTTGTGGGTTGCTAAAGATAGGCGACCCAACTCCGTAATGTCTCGGGCAAAAATATCACTATATTGCTTAAGAAGTGCTTCTAACTGAACGCTAAGCTCCTCAGGCACATCGCCTAAATTGAAATCTTTTCCAGATAAGGGGGTAAATTCTTTTTTGTCAAGGGCACTGGTTCTTCCAAACAATTTTTGTCCTCATGAAAAGCTCGAGCAGTTCCTAATTTCATACTTTTATTTAAGTTACCCCACCTCGGACATATTAGAAATTAACACCTTAACTTTTCCTTGGTCATCTACTGTGCCTACCGAATGGGCAATTCTAATATCACTATTTTGTTGTTTGTCAAGGGGTGTGATGAGAACTTCACTACCGACTGGGAACTCTGCAGTGGCTACTGAAATGACCTTTTGTGTACGAGCAGGAACTCGAAATTTCTTTGTCAACGTTAATGTTTTGACAACTTCTTCCCGATCCAACAATGTAGCTACAACATTTTTATTACATAGTATACCTTTCTTCGAATCTAACGAAAATTTGCCATTCTTTAAAAAATCATAACCTAAAATTGCTTCGTACTCGTTACTTAAACTATTTTCAGTGACATATACCTTTTGATTAACGCAAAAGTTATTCAAACAGATCGGTACAATATAATATGCCTTATAATTAAGTGTTTTCCCTGTAACACCTTTTCATCATTTGAATTTTCTCATTTGAATATCATCATTATCTATCTTTACCCTCAAGTAATTTATTCATGAGACTACTTGTAATCAGAGAAATAGAGGCACCAGAGTCACACAATGCTGAAAACGTTTCATCGTAAGCATTTACTTTTATAATAGGAAGGGGAAAAACCTATACATTGGATGACGTTGTGTGACAAGTCGGAACTGAACGGCGAGCTACTGGATTTTCCCCACTTGATTTTCAATTGTTTGTCTGAGGTCCCTGCTGGTTTCGTTCAAAATTTTGGTTCACGGGATTTCCTTGAAAAAATTCACCTCCATGGAAATTTTGCTCGGTCGTGTTTGGTGAAAAAAAAGTAGCTCCGGAGAAATTGTTGGTATTTAACTGCTGAGTGCGTTGGTGTCCGGCTCTCGGACAAAATCTCTTTACGCAATGGCTGGTACTGGATTATTGCCATTGAATCTCTGATTCAAATCTCTTCTGTATCTAACTGTATTATTGTCTCGAGAAGGACGTGCGAAAGGTGAGACAGACATTGAAGCTTTTACCTGTGCAAGTTCCTCAGTTAATTTCTAAATCAACTCCCCCTGTCTCTGAGACTGGTGGAGAACTGTGGCTAATAATTCCTCCATAATTTTAGAATTTGAGGTTTCTACATTTTGTGCACCCGATGCATTCACATCAAAATGTGATTTAGACAAAACTTTCTCATTTCCCTCAATTAAGGCGGCAATGCGTACTGCACTATCAAAATCTGCTGGGTTTTGATTCATTACCGGTAGCTGTATAGTTGGGGTCAGCCCCGCGAGAAATTGGGACAGCCGTGTTCTATCAGCCAATTTTTCTGCTGCTGCATTGGATTCACCATCGCTCTGTAAGAGAGACCAAAAGCTGCCCTGCGTATTCTAGAAGCATATTCTCTCACCGTCTCCCCTTTTTTCTGCTGACAAAATGTAAACTCTCTTAATTTATGAACTAGAGGGAGTTCCTGTTCATGAAATTCTAAAAATGCTTTCTTGAACGTCGAAAAATTTCGCTCTACCCTTAATTCTGGATTATTTGCCAGAAATTCTGCCGTTTCCCGCGTAATTCAGATTTCAGCACAATAATTTTCTCTTGGGAATTCCACCCCGCTAAATCAGCTACTTCTTCTAACTGCGAAATAAAATAGGAAGCCGGATAATCTGCCTCAGAGCCACTAAACATTGGAAGTAATGATATATAACCAGGAATTGTACTCGATTACGAACGTGAACCGTTACTACTACTAAGTTCGTCCATTGCCATGTCAAATATAAATACAATATGTAAATATAAAAACAAATAACTCAAAAATTTACTTCACTATGCATTAAAATATTTGAACGAATAAATTTTCGCGAAACCTCAATGAATGGAATATCAGAATATTATATCCGTCATGGCAATGGCAAGGTCAGCGGCACCATTTATGTCCCAGAGCTGCTCTCAGCATCTGGGGCTGATACTCGAGATACCAATTAATATTACTCAATTATTCAACCCTTGTCCTCAGGTCGGAGTAAAAGATTATTTATTTACAGCTATAACCAATAATGTACATATGAGGATGTTTTTATAAATCTTATAAATCACTTATAAATCAGTTACCGTATATACTCATGTATAAGCCGACCCCCCCCCCCCACTTCAGGACCACCAAAACCGCAATAAATTGAAAACCCGTGTATAAGCCGACCCCAAAAAAATCTGTGCATTTTAGGGAAAAAAATTCTTATATTTTTATGCAAAATGAATAGCTTCCGGAAATTTACAATAGAAAATGATTCAAACTTTTTAATCCATTTCTTCTGAGTCTCCAAGCTCATCGTAATCGATCATATCATCATAGGGGGTGCGGCATCTTCGTTTTTATCTTCATCTGGGCTGACATCGCCATTGTCACTTTCAGAGGATATCATCTTCAGTTCCGTCCATCGCAACACTTTTTGAAGGATCGGATGATAATTTCGGTAAAAACAGAATTCCACTCCATTCTCGTGTACCCATTAGCACACTAGGCCAATGTCAGGTTTCTTCCAGGCACCACCTTTTTGTAGTTGCTTTATCATCAGGATTCACCCATTCGATCCAGAAATTTCTCAGTCTTTGAGAGGATTGTTGATGCTCACATCTAAAGGCTTCACAATCGACGTTAGCCCACCTGGTATAAAAGCCAATGATATTTTCGATTTCTTTGCCTCGGCTTTGACATTATCGGTTCTGTGGGGTTTGAACGTATCCCATACCAATAATGCCGGATTCTCGAACACTGCTCCGGGCCTTTTGTTCCATATTTCCTGGATCCATTGTAGAATGCCCTTTTCATCCATCCAGCCTTTTTCCTGGGCTTTCACGATCTTTCTTGGTGGGAACTTCATGTTCGAAGGAATTTTCTTCCTTTTGAAAATCACAACTGGAGGCAATTTCTTTCCATCGGCCATGCACGATAGCACGACCGTAAATCGTGTTTTTTCGTGCCCAGTTGTTCTAACAAAGATGGTTTTTTTTCCCCCGAGTTCATCAACAGTTCTATTGCTTGAAAAATCGAAAGTAACTGGAGTTTCGTCCATATTACCGATTTGTGACAGTTCAAATCCATGTCTTTTTCGCAGTTCAATTATGAACTTCTGGAAAGATTCAATTCTGCTTTCCAATTTTTCTGGGAGTTTTTGCGCGATCTTTGTTCGCTGGATTTGTGTCTTTGAATTTAACACTCTCAGCTGGTTTCGATGCTTTCGGACGAATGGCTGTCCTTGCCACGATTGTACCTTTCAGTCTGAGGTGTAGCACCCATTCATTCAATTCCTTCTCAAGTTCAATTTAACACCGATACTTTTCCTTGAAGAGTCTTTTTTGTCTTTCGCATGGCTGAAACTTTCTCTTTCATTTTCCGCCATTCTCTCACTTGTTTCTCATTGACGTTATATGTCCGAGCTGCAGCACAGTTATTGTTTTCTTCCGCGAATTTGATAACTTTTAGTTTGAAAGACGCATCATACGGAAATATTTTTGCTTTCTCCATTTTTCTCCATATACTTACTGATACAACACTAGATCAATGATTTTTCTGTGGGTGATCACGACTTGTACTGCCCGGGAAAAAAATTACCACGTGGATTTAACCTGGAAAGTACTAACACTACTAACACAACCGCCATGTATAGCTACAAAAATCACTCTGATGATTTGCAACACCATCTATCGCTACTAATCATTAGCGCCATCTATAGTTACAAAAATGACTACTGATTGCGGAGGTCGATATTTTCCCGTCAAAAACTGACCCGTGTATAAGCCGACCCCCCCCCCCCCACTTGAGGAACGAATTTTTCCACAAAAAAACTCGGCTTATACGGTACTTATAATCAGGATACTTATAAATCAGTACATATGTTTTATGCTACTACTCTTTGAGCGAGAGAGGAATGGAGAAAGCAGTAGGTCAAGACTTACCCCAAGCTTTCGTCATCCCCTACTGGAATCTCGCTGCTGCCCCGATGTATACATACCAATGATAAAATCCATCTACCACTCCTTCTCAAAATACCACTGCCCAAAGGGCAGGGTCATTTCTGAGAATCTGCAAAAGGCGTTGGAAGTAACACCTGTGCATATAGGTGCCTCACCTATTTCTATACACGATATCTGAATAAAAGTCCGACCCAATTTCCAGACTGTCTGGCGTCGTAAATAAAATTATATTCTAAAAGTCTTCATTAAAATTTAATGATTAGGGTGAATTAAATATTAATTAATAATTCTACAAATTAATGCAACAAGTCAGCGAGTAGCTTGTTACACAAGCCCTAACATCGGCTCCAATATTGGCGTTCCCACGAGCGGAGAGAAAATTTATCCTCGACACGGATACAAGTAACGACGGGATCGGAGCTGTTCTATCGCAAGAAGTGGACGGCAAAGAACACGTCATTACCTACTTCAGCAAGAGTTTGACCAAGCCCAAAAGGAATTATTGCGTCACGAGGAAAGAGCTGCTCGCAATCGTCAAAGCCGTCGAGCATTTCCATCACAGCTACGGTCGGAAGTTTCTCCTTTGCACGGATCACGCCTCATTGAGCTGGCTGTTGTACCTCAAGAACCCCGAGGGTCAAGTCGCTCGTTGGATAAAACGGCTGCACAAATACGACATGGAGATCCAGCATGCATCGTAAGGGAGCATCGCATGGAAATGCCGACGCCCTATCGAGAAGGCCGTGTCCACAGAATTGTCATTGCGTCAAGGCTGATGAATCCTATAGCAAGACAGGTAACATCGCAAGTCTCAAGTGACGATCCTTGGAGCAACGAGAACACCCGGAAGGCCCAGCTAGGAGATCCCGATATACGACCGAAAATGGACCTGAAAGAATCCACCGGGAATAAATTAACATGGCAAGACGTCACCTCTTCCAGTACACCGACCAAAAGATACTGGGCGCTATGGGACTCTCTGGAGATGAGAGATGGCGTGCTGTACCGCAAGTGGGAGTCGGAGGACGGGAAAACGTTCCGGTGGCAACTCGTCCTGCCGAGGAGTCGTGTGCAAGAAGTTTTAAAAGAGTGTGTAAAGCGGTGGACATTTCGGCATTACCAAGAGTCTCCAGAAGGTCCGTGAAAGGTTCTATTGGGACAAGTCCAGGACAGATGTAGATAAATGGTGCAAGAACTGCAACGACTGCGCCGCTCGCAAAGAATCTCCGAAGCGCACCCGAGCCCGCCTCCAACGTTACAACGTCCGCGCGCCGTTCGAGAGTATCGCCCTGGACATCCTCGGACCGTTACCCAGAACCCACAATGGTCACAAGTACATACTGGTGACCATGACTATTTTACCAAGTGGCCGGAAGCGTATCCCGTTCCTGATCAAGAAGCAGTGACGATGGCTGAAGTTCTGGTGCGAAATTGGGTGTCTCGAGTCCCAATGCTGATCCATTCTGACCAGGGAAGGAACTTCACTTCTGCGGCTTTCGGCGACATGTGCAAGCTTCTAGGAATGGAGACGACACAAACAACCCCGCTCTACCCGGAATCCGATGGGATGGTCGAGAGATTCAACAGAACCATTCTGAATTATCTCTCGCTCTTCGTGTCGTATAACCAACAAGATTGGGACTCAAAGTTACCGCTTTTCCTGCTGGCCTACCGAACTGCCGTCCACGAAAGCACCGGATTTTCACCAGCACAGATGCTGATGGGACGAGATCTTCGGCTGCCTGCTGTTTGGGCGACCGCCAGATGCTTCTCTTCCACCGGAAGAATACGTCCAGGGACTCCAGGAGCGCCTCGAGGACATGCATCGAATCGCCAGAGACAGGATCAACATCGGCTCCGAAAAGATGAAGAACCGCTACGATGCGAAAGCCACGTCTCATGACTTCAAGGAAGGAGACCTCAGTGGAAAGGACTGTGCCCGAAACTTCAGACGTCATGGGAAGGACCCTACAGAGTCGTGAAGAGACTGAACGACGTCGTAGCTCGGATCCAGAAAACGCCATCTTCGAAGTACAAGGTGGTCCACTTCAACAGACTGGCCTCTTACCACAGCGAATGCAACCCGCCGAACTGAATTGTCGGGATGAACAATTTTAAGAGAGGGGCAATGTTACGAACTATAGACGATAGATGGTACAATTCTTTATCGCAATCTTCCGTTGGCAACGAGAATTGATACTGGTTTCGGTTAATCGGGAAATGATACGATTAGCTGAGAACTAGCGGAGGGCAGGAAGAACATTCTAGAAGGTCCCGCCCCTCCAGACAGTCCGTACGGTGGCGCCGCCGACTTGAAAACTGTAAAATAGAATTTTCTAGAACATTCTTGTTCTCGACGTTTCCACCAGGGTTATAAATAGAGAGGCAATCACAGGGGGGAGAGAGAGATTCGATGAAAAGTCAGTTGTGTTTAAACTTTGCAAGAGTTGTTAGCCCTCTGATTAGGTTGTAAATACGTGTATAAATTGCTGTTCTGTAAATAAATCTGTTTGTCCGTCGAACCGCTTCTTGTTTTGCAATCTCGCCGCTGTGGTGGTCGAGTGGTTATAGTGCCGGACTCGTGATGCGAGAATCCGGGTTCGAACCCCACAGTGGTGGTCGGCTGAAGTTGGTTTTCTATGGTTCCCAACTTCAAGGCGCAAATGCGAGCCGATCTCCCCGTTAAAAAGTCTCGCCACAGAGAGCAACAGTCCTACAACGGTAAATCATTCAACCATAACACTTCACTCATAGTTAGTAAAACTGGGGGCAGATGACAGCACTACACATAACAAGCATTACACAGAAACAAAAACTTTACGTCAGGTTGCACTACACGTACACGCACATTCCCGCATGTACCGATTCGTTAGGGGGGGGTGCATGGGTGGTGTAGCAGTAGTAGGTAGGGGCTCGGGGATCCATGATGTTCTTAAGTCAGCCACCTCGTTGGGCAATTTGCCTGTTGTGGCGTTGTATTTGAAGTCTTGTGGAAAAATAGACTTGAACTTAATCCCTTGATAAAGTGCAGAAAGGAAGCTGCTCTGTTTTTAGATTTTGTGCATGGAAAATGTTGAAGAAAAATATAGGGAGCTAAACTGCACTATATTCAATGCACTGACTAGGGTTCCCATGATTAAAAAACCGAGATTAATTTTTTGTGTAATTCATTGCCCTAGTTGCTGATAATAAATAGATGTTGTACCAACATATCATTGGGCTTTTGACTACTTTTCGTATTAATATTTTGAGTTTGCTCGTTTTTTCACGAAAACTAATTGAATCTGTGAAAGAAGGAAAATGTGTAAACTATTAACACGATGCAAGTCAGAAACACTTCCATTCATTGTGCGAGAAACAATCTTGCCAATAGAATTTATTTTATTCAATTGATGCTGAATGGCCCTTTGGTTGTACATCAAGTGAATTGAGATGTCTACACCAGATTTGTGATACTGAGTTTGCCACCACTCATTCACTTTAATGCAGGGTTGGACAGTTTCTTCTGAAGTGGAAAAAACTGGCCAGAAGAAACTAGTTTTCCTCCAATAATTTGTCACATAAGTTGGAATTTATTCTTTAGATATAGCAAATGCATAATTTTTATAACATTAAGTAAATTTAATTGCACTAATTTAATTATGTATGCAAATTAATAACTACATCAGTCTTTTGAAGAGTTGGATAGTTTCGTCCGCTTGGAAAAAACTGCCAATCCTGCTTCCTTCTCAAGTGGAAGCAACCAGTCTTTACTCAGTATTTACAATTTGCACTACAATGTAAGATATGGCAAATACATTTTAACACCTCTAATAAATTTGTATTAGGCCTATGACAATTTAACTATGCGCATGTAAAATGAATTAGAAAAATTACATCGGACCTTTGACCAAGATCACATATCTAGCTGAAGCTTTCATCAGATCTACGAAATTTCATTGAAAGTTTAAAATCCATTTATCTAATTGAAAATTATTTTTAACTTTTTTACATAACAAAATGATTAAACATTATTCATTTATTAAATGGCACTGATCTCTTCCGTGCTATTGGAAAATGAAAATTAATCTTATATTAAAGATCACTAGAGAAAACAGATTATAAATAATAATTGCACAAAATATCAGAAAATATAAAAATCCTCATTTTCCTCACTGCAGTGCATCATTGGAAAACAAGTGTTTTTAACAGTCGTATGCTGTAATTTTTGATTTCTGAAAAATTTGCCTACTTCCTTTCATACTCATGCAAATCATAAGCTTAATTTACTGCTGTTTCAGGAGCATTTTATCAACTTTAATGTTAATATAGTATCAATTTTGAAAGGTTTTATTTGTTGTATATTTGAATAAAAAGTTCTTATTTATTTTATAAACTTCAAATTATTTTTATTAACAAGAAATATGGTCATTTTTAGAACTGATTGTTCACTTTCATCAGTTCAGTGTGACAAAACCTTTTTTTTGTTATGACAGCCATTAGGCTATTCCAAAGTTGAGTGGGTGAATCCAAAAACATATATAAAATTCTTTTAAAACCTGCCGAATTTACAGAACAACTTAAAAGCATTTCAACACAATCACAGCTTTTTGAGAATTTCAGATATTTAACACATTACTTCTTTACAGGGTTGGCAAGTTTTTGTGGCAAAAATTGATTCCCCCCCCCCCCCCCCCCATTTATGCATGTGAGGCATTACTGTGCATTTGTTCATTTTTTTTAAATGTAAATAAGGTAGTTTTTAACACAAATACACACTTCACGCTGAACTTTACTATAAGAATTAATAAATTTTTGAGTTGATGAGTTTTGCCATTTGCTGGAAAAAACTGCAGCAAAAAATGTCCTGGCAATAATATGTTTTTCCAACAATCAAAACTGATACTTCATACTTTTTTTATACCGCACATCTTGGCGAGATATTTATAATTAAATGTTAAAAAATATTGTTTTTAAAACATATTTGATATTTCACAACTAATGAGGTGAAATGACTAGCATTAATTATGTGTACTTCAACTAAACAGTAATTGATGCAGATGTTTTCAGTTTCTTCCAGTCTCGGAATAAACCCAACCCTGCTTTAATGTTGGTGTGGTTTCATGAATAAACACATTTTTTTTTAATAAAAAAAAATGCTAATCCATGAAGTTAATTTGAGCCCAATGATCTTTCATGTTACATACACAGATTTTTGGTGTTCATATTCTTTGCTTACAGTTTGTTTGTTATTTATTCATTAAATGCTTAATTTTAGCGATTAGGAGAAAAGAAAGCAGGTGATATGAAAATATGTATTATTAATGATTAACAAGATTTGTTTTCATTAATAAGCAGTCAGTTAATTTTAACCAAAAAAATCATGATTTTTTCACACTAGACTGAATGGCCCTCTATGTCTACAAACATTTTAAAATTCTTCGCAACTTAACACTAGTTTACTAAATCACTTGAGGTGTGTATTTTATGCATCCCTTTAAAAAATCGGCAACATTTTAAGAATAATTAAACAGTGACATCTTTGCTAAACAACAAACACAATGACCTTTTTTTCTTTCAAACCAAGCACAACTCTGGTCTATCGCAAAAACAATTTACTCATACTACCGATTGAGTTGTGCAGGAAGTGTATTGAAGTCCGAGTGAGTGTAGTGGTTTTTTTTAGTGGTGCTTTCTATATATACGAATTCTGAGTGAAGTGTAATGTTTTAATACATGTGCTGTTGCTCTCTCTGTGGTGAGACTTCTGGTATAGATACGCTATAATCCAGATAGCTAAGGATGCCAAAGCTAGCATAATGGCATTGGGTTGACATAACTTTTCTCTCGCTTCTAGAGATCATCCATTCCAGGTGGCACTAGTAGCATGGGCACTTCAAGCGGCTAACGCTGTCTTCTCCCTTTGTGTAATATTAGAAATAGTGTCATGCATTTTGTTTCCCATAGTGCCTGTTTCGTCACTAGGGCATTATCTGGATTACACAGCATACTGTCAGGTTGTATTTTTCTGATATATTCTTATTTTTTGTAACTTCTGCCTTTTTTTTCATGCCTTCTGTTTTTAGTCGCATAAATATCATTATTTTAGTTTATTTAAAATAGTGGATAACCCTAGAGCAGTGGTTCGCACCCATAGGGGTGCGGGAGAGTATTTTTGAGGGTGCAAGATGGGGAAAAAATTTTTCAACATGTTGACTGATTATTCAGGAAAATTAAAATGATAAAAACTAAATTTTTCAATTCCTAAAAAAATATGAATCACCAATATTTTGATGCTTCATCTTTCGAGTTCTGCTCACAGAAATGTGTCATGGATTTTATGTTGTAGAAGTTTCTTTTTCTATTAGAAATGCATTATTTGTTTACCATTATGGTTCTGAAAAAATTATTAGCTTTGTTGTGCTTAGGGGCTGTTCAAGTAGTTACATCAGCAAATTTTAGCCATTTTTAACCCCTTCCCCCCCCCCCCATCAGTAAAAGTAGGAAAAACTCTGACCCCCACTCCCTACTTGTCAGCAAGATTTCGTCAGCCCTGCCCTAAAGCATACTGGTGGGATCAGAAACGTACGAAGGAGGTAGTGTATAGGGGCTTGTTAGCTTCCTCCCCAAACAAAAAAACATTTTAATGTAAAAAACATTTTAAAATTAAAATTTTGAAAGAAAATACCTTTATATGTGTGTTATTATTGCAACCCACTCTCTAAGCCATATATGGTAAACCCTTGACTCATGGACCAAATGTGGCCCTGAAGGTTATCTGATCTGGCTTGTCCCCTCAAACCAAATTTTATAAAAATGAACTAAGCAACACATTTACAGAATGCTTAAATGACCCGTGGCACAATTCCAGAACTTTTAAATGGCCCATGACACATTTTCAGATCACTGAAGTAGGCCCGTGGCATATTCAAAGATGTCTGCTTCCATTTCTTCAGTGGGCTTGTACTTCACTGATACATCACCAGATGCCACCTTTTCTCGAATAAAATGTTCTTTGATGTTAATATGTTTCGATTTTGAACTAACAATTGGATTTCTTGACATGTTGTTTGCTGATTTATTGTCATTATATATAATTATCTGGTTTTGATTCAGTCCTAATTCATTTATCAGTTCTTTCAGATGAATCGCTTCTCTGGTAGTTTCTGTAAGGGAGTATATTCAGCTTCACATGATGACAGAGCCACAGTTCTTTGTTTCCTTGATTCCCATGATATAGCAGAACCTCCACACTTGAAACAGTAACCAGTGTAGGACTTACAATCCTCACTACATGAAGCCCATGTTGCATCAGCATATCCAACTATCATCTTCCCAGTCTTTTCTTATAATAATGATAGATTCATGGTTCCTTGTAAATATCTGAGAATTCTTTTTGCTGCCATCCAATGTGATTTTTCATGGCAATTATTGTATTGGCTCAAATAGCTAACAGCGTAGGTGATGTCAGGTTGAGTTCCTATAGATAAATACATAAGTGAACCAATAAGGCTTTGATACGGATATTCAGATGTTATATTTTTTCCTTTTGACAGTTTGAGAGATGATTCCATCGGAGTAGATATTGGCTTACATTCTGACATTCCAAATCTTTCAAGAATGTACTTTTGTTAAGACATTATTATCTTCGATTTCGTTTGAATTCGATTCCAAGACAGTACTGGAGTTCACCTAGGTCATGTATTTCGAAGGATTTCATAAGTTCAATTTTCAATTTTTCAAATTGTTGGACCTTATTCGTGGCTATAATGAGATCATCCACATATATTGCAACAATAGTTTTCTCTCCGCCTTTCAATGAGGAGTATAGACATGGATCAGCATTTAGTGATTGAAACCCACGTTCCTTGAGTTTTTTTGTCAAGTTTTGTAAACCATTGATGTTTGTTTCAGTCTTTATAATGCCTTCTTCAAATGACAGACTTTATGTGTTTCATCATTCCTCAGATCAGAAAGCATCTTTCTAGCTTTCATGAAAACTGTTTGATCAGTGTCTGAGCTGTGTTCCAGCATTATTTCAAAGACAAGATTTTCAAGCATCTCTGGTTTTTCCATGAAAATGTCCTCATTAATTTCTCCATTTAGAAATGCTGTAGAAACATCTAGTTGATGCAGATTCAAATCTTCTTCAACAGCTAATGCCAGTAATAGCCTAATTGAACTTAACTTCGCTACAGGAACATATGTTTCATGGTAATCGAGTTCTGGCTGCTGGTCATAACCTTTTGCAACTAAGCGAGCTTTTCTTCTTTCGAGATCTCCATTAGACTTGTACTTGTTCTTCAGAACCATCTTACATCCAATAATGTTCATCGAATTTTGCTTTTGAACAATTTCAAAAGCATCACTTTTTAGATGTGAAATAATTTCTTTTTTCATAGTATCACTCCATAACTGAGCATCAGGACCTTTGAGTGCTTCTTTCAATTGACAATAAGCTGACATTTCATACTCATTGAACTAAATCGGCGGTCTTCTAGTTCTTTGGATTCTAGTTTTATTCTCATCTTCAATTTTATCAGCTTGGTCTTTGTCATCTCTGTCTATATGTTGATTTTCATCAGATTCCGAGGACCTATCCTGACCAGAGTCCAACACAACATCAAATACTTCACCCATATTTTCATTTGGGATAGGAACTTGAAATTCTGTTTTGTTGGACACTTTTTCTTTTCTTTCTAGAAGGTTGTCAACATTATTTGAGTTCTTGTCATTGTAGAAAGTGTTCAGTACTTTCACATCTCTGGCTATTTCTATCTGCTTTTTGTTATTCATCCATATTCTATAAGCTTTTGAATATTCAGCATAACCTACAAACATGCCAACATTACCTCTTGGATCGAACTTCCCCTTTTTCATTTTCTTGTCTACGACATAAGTCTTTGATCCAAAAACTTGTAGATGCTTTACAGATGGAATTCTTCCAGTCCATCTTTCAAAAGGTGTTTTATGCTTAATCTAATCACTCTTGAAGGCGTTCTGTTACATAAATAATTTGCAGTATTGATGGCTTCAGCCCAAAGTGAAGGTGGAGCTTTAGATTCAATTAGAATGCATCTTGCTTTATCTAGAAGAGTTCTGTTTTTCCTCTCAGCTAGACCATTTTGTTCTGGCATATATGGTGTAGATAATCTTCTCTTGATTCCACATGCTTTTATGAATCACTGAATTCTGTACTACAGTATTCTCCAACTCCATTGTCACTCTGCAAATGTTTGATCTTTTCGCCAGTGTGATTTTCAACTTCATTTTTATATTCTTTGAAGAATTTCAGCACTTCATTTTTGTGTTTCAGGAAGTACACTTTACAATATCTGGAACTTTCATCAATAAAAGTTACGAAGTATTTTGATCTGCCAGGAGATGTTACTCGCATCGGCCCACAAACGTCTGAATGCACTATCTCTAACAAGTCCAGTTCTTTTGGATCTGTTCTCTCAAATGGGACTTTTGTCATCTTTCCTTGAATGCATGCTTCACAGTCATTCAGTTTTTCATTCAGATTAAAATACATTCCTTGGACTGCATTGTTTCTTTGTGCAGATTTAAGATCAACTTCATTGATATGACCTAGTTTCTTGTGCCAGGTCATGATCTTGGATTCTGCTGTATATCTTGAATTTTCTGGTCGATTACTAGCTTCATATGTGTACAGACCATTTTTCTTGGGTACAATCAAAGCTATTTCTCCTTTTTGGTTTTTAACAAGAGCTTCTTTCTTTTTGAAAATGACAGTTTCTCCACATTCAGTGATTTTGTTCACAGATAATAAATTTGTCATTAGTTCAGGAACATACAGCGTATTCTTTAATGTAACTGTAGAGTCTCTGTTGGATTTCAGTTCCACAGTTCCCTTTCCTTGGAATTTGGTGTTTTGACCCACAACTGCTAGATTTATCATTCCAGTATCATAGTCCTCAATGAGATTTTTGAAACTGGAGTCATCACAACACATGTGAGATGTGCTTCCACTATCCAAACACCAGGATGATTTGGCTTGTGGTTTGTCTATATGTGATGACAGACACTTCTCTTCTGCTTTGAAGGAAGAGTTATCTTTTTTTACATTCTTTGACCAGCAATCCCGAGCAAAATGTCCAGGCTTTTGGCACTTGTGGTATCAAAATCGTGTTTCTTTTTCACTTGATAATGTTTTTGTATGCCAAAACCTGCGGTGTGGTTTCCCTTTTCCATAAAATGCATCTTCAGGTTGCCTTTCAGCCTTGGAATGCAAGTTCCTTGCTTTACTTTCCTCTATTATCTTTATTTTCAGGTCTTCTGGTCGTGGCAATTCCTCTCAGCACTATATTGCAACCCGAAAGTTCTCAAATGATTCTGGAAGACTGTATAACATCATTACACACAGCAGATCATCATAGATTGTAACACCCATATCTATCAATTTGTCTACAGTGTCCATAAATGCATTGAGATGCTCTCTTGCACCAGCTTTCTCTTGCATCTTTAATAATATCAATTTTTTTAACAAAGTTGCTTTTCTTGCAGGACCAGAACTTTGATAGATACCTTTTAGTGTATCCCATACATCTTTGGATGTAGCACAATTTTTTACTTATTTCAGTTCTGTAGGGCTGATGATAAGCAACACATAAGATCTTGCCTCTAGATCTTTATCAAGCCAATTTTTGTCTCTCCTCATCTTCAGCTGGTTCTTTGATTTTCCCATTCACATAATCCCATAGTTTACTTTTAATAAGTAAAGCTTGTGCCGGGACCTTCCAGGTGTCATAGTTTTCTTTGGATAGCGGCTGTATATAACTTGAAACTCTGGTGGTTTCCATTTTAATATATTTATTCGGACTCACTAACTTACATTAAGCGCAAGCACTGGGCCCACGACCTAAAGTAACTTCAAACATTTTATTTAGACAGGAAAAATTGTAGTACCTTCAAAAGGAAAGACAAAGAGAATACAAACTACAAAAGGTAAACAAAAAAGACGTTGCCACACATATGTAACATAATACACTCTGAGAGGTGAAGAAGATTAAGTAAAATACTATCAATACATTTAGGTGGCCCATGACACATATTCAAAGATCACTTAAGTAACTTGTGACACAGTTTCAGAACACTTAAACCATCTGTGGCAAATTTAGAGATCCCTTAAGTGACATGTAGCAATTTAGAGAACTTACGCGGCCCCCAGTGCAGTTCTGCATCACTCAAGTTACCCGCGGAACATTCACAGATTACTTAAGTGATCCGTGACATAATTACGAATCACTTGATTATACGTTGCATAATTACAGATTACTTGAGTGATGCATTACACAGTTCCAGAGCACTTAAGCAGCCGGGACACATTTTCTGAGCACTTGAAGGATCCATGAAACATTTATAGCTCGCTGAAGTGGCTCTATAAGGGATTTATCATTAGGGATAATGTTAGTTAAGGTGCCCACAAACTAGCGAAAGATTTTTCTCGTTTTTGGAGCGCTGAGTAAGCTGCCATTAAGAATATTTCATATTTTTATAAAAGGAGGTTGATGACGTAAGCATCATTCAACCCCCCCCCCCCCCCACATCGATGCTGACGTTGTAATACTTGAATGACTCCTTCGATTTAATATTTTCTCGAACACGCATGGAAAAAGTAACAAAAATTAAGTCAATTGTCAAAGAAACATCAATTTTACCGTTGTTGCAGCTGGAATCAATAAGTGCAGGTATTCACAATGAATCTTTTTTTAGTTTTGTTTTCAACTTAAATTTTCCAAAAGAAATGAAGCTAAAATTAGCCATAGCCAAAAAGACAGGAATTAACAATCATTAAAAATTCAACAAAAGAATTCATAGAAATTAGTAATTGCCATATTAATAGCATTGTGGACCCTGGGCCAAGTGATTTTTCTTGGGCCCTTCCAGGTGAATACTCGAAAATTTGAAACGGTTCTAATTTTTTGTGAGGCCCCTCTTCTCTCGTGGCCCGGGTGGGCCCATGCTTTAAAACAGCACTGGTTATTGGATAATTAATGTAACCAATTACAGAGAAAAATCCTGAATTTTCTAACCCATAAAAACTTATTACCCTAGGGGGTGCAGGAAGGAGTCCGCATACATTCCTCTGGGAGTGTGGGAAGGAAAAAGGTTGGGAACCACTGCCTTAGAGACATGCCCCAATCGGTTTATCATTTCAGAGAGAGTCAGCGGGGTTCACTAATTTTTGTAAAAAAATTTCCCCGACTTTTCCAGTCAAATTTTCAAAAAATTCCAGGTATTTTTTTAAATAAAAAAATTCATATAAATTAATATTTACAAAAAAATTATAAAATTATTCATATTAATTATAAAATCAATAATTTTAATTACAATATCATAATTGTAGATTTTTTTACATGCATTTATGCTTTTCAAATACGCCTGATGGAGAAGAAAAATGGAACACACTTAAGAAATGAAAGATTTTTCCCTTTTTGTAAATTTCAATGCCCACAAGATTTAAGCCTTTACAGTTGTTTCCATTGTGACATAATTAATCAAAGATGTAGTTAGTTTCAGTGCATCAAAATTCTTTACAGTTGGCTTGCACTCGCGTAAGACTCGAACCGAGAAGTTTAGCAATCAGGGGTTCCTCATTGAACTCCTCTGATTTCATATGCTTGGAATGCTTTTGGATAACTTATCTGCTCATGTTGCAAGTTTTGCCGCAAAGTTGACACAATTTATACACAATATTTTTGACTGCTTCGATCCAATCAGCCTACTGACGATTCATCCACCCACACAAGTTTTCTTACAACTCATTGTGTTCAAATAAAAATACCCATGTGGAAAATCAAAATATACAAGTGCATCATCCGCCGCTGCTAACTGAAGTCAACTTACGAAATTGTCGCAACTGAGCATTGTACCCATGGCTTTCTACGAAGCACAGTTGTTTCTTCTGGAAGCACTAGAAAGAGTTACGATAAGGTCGTAGCAATACGCTTTTCCAAACGAACTTACTCCTCATTCCTCCTCAGCAGTATCTATAGTTTATTAACAATTTTTTATAGATTATCAATATATTTACGATGTTATCGCAATTGTGCTTTTTTATCCCGACCGAATTTTTTTTTTCTTTTATCAATCTTTTTTCCTGATCAGACGACAATCGTGACGATTTTCCAGGTCATTGTCTGAAATTTCTAGGTTTTAAAACAAAAATGGGCCATTTTCCCTGACTCCGGGTTTTCTTTTTTTATACGAAAAATTTATATTATTATTGTTGGTTTTCAATTTTCTTATGTTTTCTATGCTGGAGATTCTTTTTTCGTAGCATCTGTTTGGCCTTGGCGACTTTCTTTCGGGCCATTGGACATGTTTGGCGCCGAAAAAGTCTCCAAATATCTGAATTATACAGCATAAACCAGTGGTCTGCAAACCGCAGTTCGCGAGCCAAATGCGGCTCTTTGACTCCTTGATTGTGGCTCTTCCACAAAATACCACGTGCAGGCGCACAAAAATTTCAGATTTTTGCAAAATCAAGTTTAGACACGCATTTTGACCATGTTCTCGATCCCTTCCCCTCCCAAGTGAGTAATCTTTTTCACGGGTTTTTGCTGAAAAAAAGAGTGAAAGTCTGACGCTGCTGTCCACGACCAATCATGTCAGTCAAAACTGGGAAGTTCCAGAAAAGGTTGTCAAAAACGAGGTTTTTTTCCTAAGGTACTCGGGGTAGATAGACACAAAAGGCAAGTCTCCTCTCAGAACATGCAATGTTTTCCATACTAAGGAATGTAAACCTCTACCCTGCCAGATCATAGAAGACGCTCCTGAGCTACCACCCCTCATGACGACTCTTCCATGGCCACCTATCTGCATCCAACATCGGTCATTACTGCTAAAGCAATCCACTAGGGACAACCATCCGAAGACTATGCTCTTGGGGGCCTCTGCCCCACAAGACAGCCCGCCTTTGATCAATAACGTCCTCCAGCTAACATCTCGCCGGACAAGCTTACAGTAAACCCGTCTTCCGCACATTTCCCAGAAGGGAGCCAGACATCCGTAAGACAAGTAAAATAATAACTTAATAAACTTTAAGTAAAGTTTATTTAGTTTTAAGAAGCGTTATGGAGTGAAAGAAGATGCAGTGTCTAGGATTGAAAAGTATGTTGCGATGGTTTGGATATGTAGAGAGGATGAACGAAAGGAGATAAGACGAAACAAGTATACAAGACGAGTGTGGATGGGGTCGACCTCAGCAAACATACTTCAATCAGATCAAGGACGTTTTTAGCAAAGGCCAGCTTAGGAGTTCCTTAATTAAGTTAATAACAATGTACCTACCTATATAATTTAAGTTTGAAAAATTTGGCTCTCAAAATAAATTCAATGATTGCACTGTTCATATTTGGCTCTCAAAATAAATTCAATGATTGCACTGTTCATATTTGGCTCTGTTGACTAATGAGTTTGCCGACCACTGGCATAGACCATTGAGCTTATATTACTGGAGGAGTATGACATCAGCTGTCTTCGTCTTGGCGGTGCTGCGAACGCTATCCGCAACATCATTCGTCTGAAGATCATGTGACTCAATGAAAACACACACAATGCCCTGTTATTTTCTTATGGCATAAATAAGAGTTTAAAACAATAAATGAAAAATCAATTCAGCATCAATGAGATAATTCCAAAATTAATGAGATAGTTCCAGAGAATTGATGAAAGAGAATCAGTTCCAAAATAAATGAGTGATAATTCTAAAATTGATAAACGAAATAATTTCAGCATTAATGAAATAATTAATAAAGGTAATAATTCCAGAATTAACGAAAAATTATTCCAGTATTAATGAAATAACTGATTAAATCTTTTTTCATTTTTTAGAAGAATTTTCCATCTTTCTCATTAACCTTTCAAAAGCAATATTTAGAGACTGAACTGTACATCTCAATGGGGAAATTACGAGACAGGAAATGTGTTTTCACCGAGTCGTGATTTCCCTGCATTCGATGTTTCAGCCGTCAAAACGCGGCTGGATGCTCCCTCCAATAATATAAACTTGATGGCATAGACCTTTTAACAGGGAGATTGCCTCGCATTCGCGCCTTGAAGTTAGGAACCACAGAAAACAGCCAACCACCATTTGTGGCAGCAGTGGGGTTTGAGCCCGGTTCCTTGCAATGCTAGTCCATCACTCTGACCACCGAAGCACCAAAAATCTCAATGACTGTACATGACAAGTACACATCATTAAATGAAAGCAACAATCATTTTTCTTTTATTCATAGCACTCACTGATATAACCTTGCACAGCTGGTCACACAATTGGTCAACATACACAGATACAGAGCGAGTTGTTCACAATTCCGGCATTTCGCCACCAGGAACCATCATCGTTATGTTGTTACCGTTCAAGAGAATTTGGTCCAGCTTTGTTATCCTGCGTCCTTCGGGAGTGCTCTCGTATTCAGTAACGTCCTCCAGCACCATATTTACGAAATCATCGAACCCAAGTAACGTTCCGACGATTTCTTTATCGTTCTTCATTATTATATGAATTTTGGAACCGATACACTTGTCTATCAATTCTAGCGGCAACAGCGTTGACGGGTTAGGCAAGTTCGCAGCGGCCATATTTTCTCAATAACTGGAAAGAACTAAAAACTTTAATTACAACTATATCTGTGGTTCCGAGCAAACACACCATACAGTTTAACTGCAACACAGAAGAAAACAGCACAGGGATTTCTCTCTCGCAGTTTTTTTTCTGATATACACGACTCTGACTAAAGATGGGCGATCTGCTCATGAGCCGTCTAGAAGAGCGGCTCTTTTCACAGAGGGAGTGAGCGACGGTTCTTAAAAAAAAAAAAAAAGAACCGAAGCCGGGTTTTCTGTGCCGCGCGCAACATGAATCACAACGCGACACGCCGTCCACTCGCCAATAAGAAAATTAATTTATTCCGCCCCAGTCACCGTCGGGGACGGTCGCAAAAATTCTTGCTCCCAAATGATAGACTAAAATTGTCATTCCAAGGCCCGTACTCAGTCGGAGCCATATCAAACTAAATCAACCAAATAATCGTAATTTCCCCCCATTCTTTTTCTAGTTAACTAAGCTTTGCAATGGATCCCTCAAACGACTGTAAATATATCCCCGTGTGTTTCTTTCACGACGTGATAGAGCAACCAAACAACCCCGGTTGGCGTAAACTCACGGCGGAATTTCGCAGCAAGAAATCCACAGCCGAGCATGTTCTGTCCATGCAAGACTTCTTCGAAGGCATTCATGATGACTACACCAGCCTGCTACAAGCTGACAGCATGACGTCTAAATCGTGCAACAAAGGTCTCACCTTACAGAATACCTTCCTGGACTTTGGGAAAATCGCAGAAACATCGGAGCCAAAGGAGATCAAACGCCTTCAGCTTCTCTCAGAAGGAGGTATCAAGTACCTGATCAATTTTCCGAGCCCATGTTTCTACGACGAGTACCCTGGACTAGCCAACAGAAAAAGACTTGATATCCGGAAAAAGCTGGAAAATCTTGGAATCACCAAAACCGATTTCAGACAACAGGAAAAAAGCCAAATCACCCCTGGCCCCTGCTTCGAAACCACTAACGAAGCCCAAAACACAGGAAATATGCCGGAACCACCGCGAAAACTCTCCCGGAAAAGAAAGCGTCTCCGGAGAACTTTCAATAATCCCAACGGTCATCTTTGAAAACACGACGAAAGCTATCCCACAATGCCTTGCGGCGCAACCGGCAGCATCCCAAAAGCCTGCTGAAACGGACCAATCAAAAAGCGTCCCTGCAAAAGTCGCCACTCCCACCAACGTGAGTGACAGCTCGCAGCCACCGCAAGGAAACAGGTCAAGCTTCGCCGTATACATCTCGGCAGACGACCGCTGGTTTCAGCTAGCCGACCCCCTTAGAAAACTTTGTGCACACGACTTCAACGTTAAGCTAGAAAACGAACTCTACAAAATTTCGTTTCAAAGCAAGAATGATTTCAACTGTGCTACAAAATTCCTCCGCAGCAACGAAGTCGAAATTCCCCAAATCGCAAACAGCGATCAAGACAGCCAGAGCTTCGTTCTCAAAGGCCTCGGCTTAACAACACCTTCCTCAATAATCGAAAAAGAACTTAAAAACCTTGGCTTCTCTGCCCTGAGCATCACACAAATGCCCTCTAAGAAAAAATCCACACGACGTAGAAAACTTCCACTTTGGAAAGTTACACTCCCCCGTGACCAGACGTCCCGCAGCATAATCGAAGTTTCTTCTATAAAATTCGTCACCGTCAAGTTCACCCCTTTTCGACGCTCACCAAGACGGCCCACACCATCCAGATGCACCCGCTGCCAGCGGTGGACCCATCGAGCCGAAAACTGTGAATTTGAGGAACGATGTATCAAGTGCACCAAAAAGCATACGGGACAGCCATGCTCGTACATCTTCGGTGTCCACCAGCCAACTTGTGTGAATTGTAATACTGGAAATCATCCCGCCAGTTACAAGAAATGCAGTGCATACATCGCTGAACTTAAAAAAATGAGAGCAAACCACCCGAAAGTTCAAGACAGTGCACCCGTTTTCAGTGTCACTCAACGTAGCATCGAAAAAAACCCCCCAATTTTCGTGCCTCGCAGTGTTCTGAAAATATCTTCGGCACCAAGGAAAAAAATCTGTGTCTCCCCCACGCCACCGTTGCAACAATCCACCGTTAAACCGCTCGATCCAAGAAAAAAAGACAAGTCCGCAGAGAAAGTGAATTCAAACCGCAGCGAAAAAGTCGACTCTACGGACTTCCGACCATCGAATGGATCTACCGACTTCCAGAAACACTTAGAAAAATCCTCGAAAGCCCCAGCCGAAAGAAATGCCCACGCCAAGAAGCAGCCAGAAGATGCCGAACCCTTGACGGCAACACCGGCCGCCAACAGTGCCGATCTCTCTGACAGTTCTTCCACGTCAGATGACAGCTGCCCAAACTCGACGTATTACATTTTCGAGTACGCAAAATTATGCTTCGAGGACTCTCTACAGTTAAAAACAAAAAAAGAAAGGCAAGCGGTCTACGAGAAATTTCTTGTCGAGGCAGGAAATATAATCAGGCCTAGCTAAAGCCTCATCGAAGCTGCATTTTATAATCGGATTATCTCACTATCTTTTTTCTTTTTCCTTTCCCCATCTTTGCTCTGTCTTAATCAAAAAAAAAAAAAAAAAATTCTCCAAAAAAATTTTAAATATTTTGTGAAAAAAAAAAAAAATCGTGTTGTGAACATATATAATCGTTTTTAATCGACTTTAAATTTTCTCTTCTCTTAGTCGTTTGTCGAAATTCTACCATTTTTCCCAACTTTGTAATAATCGTACTAATTCTATCTCTGCTTTTCCCAGTCTTTGCTTTTTTACTGTATGAAATATGTATCTTTCCAGATTCCAGCCAATAGGGAATCGAGTCAGCGTCTCAGCCAATGAGAGACGCCCTGGTCAACATCAAAGCGTTGCCCGACCGGGCTTCTTCATATGCGAAGCTTCATAATAATACTAAAAAAAATCAACTGGGTCGCCGTGACGAGTGGTCGCATTTTTCGGAGCTCTTCAGCGTTAGTAGTATAACGAGAATCTACGGAGAAGCAGCGAATCGTCAAAATCTACGGTGTTTGGGTGTCCTGCTTGGATCGCATGTGGATAATGCTTCAGCTTGCTGTCAACGAAGATATCTTTTGATGGCGAAGCTTTCTCATCGTGAATCAGTGTGTACAAGTGTCAGTGTTTCAGTTCAGCCGATTTGTGTTCTCCCTGTGATTCCCCCAGTGTTTTCGTCTGCCCCTTTTCCCTTGTGTTTTTCCTTTTCAGATTTTCTTGTTGGATCTATCCAGGTGAGTTCTATTCTTGTAGTAAGTGCTCAATGGGTTTGATTTGTCCTTTTGCAAATGTGGGGAACATTCATGTTGTCAGAGAACTGTGCTCTCTGGCAGAGGATTACCATGATTCCCTTAATAAGAAAGAGGAATTTGAAAAACTTGTATTTAATTGGTTGAAAATCAGTTATGAAGAGGGTAATTCCCTAAATATCAATGACGAATGTGCAATAGCACAAAAACTTGAGGATGTATTTGCTGTATATGTTGTCTTGTTGGAATCCTCCCCTAGTGAGGAGGAAATTTTGCATGAAAAAGTATTAAAAATATCTCATGCATTTTTTGAAGAGGTCAATGCAAGTACATGCATTCATAGTAGCAAGCTTAGATTTAAGTCGGTAATTCCGAAACTTAGTGAAACCCCCACCTCGCCCTCTTGTGAAAAGAGGGCAAGGCGCAAGAAAGATAGGGGCAAAAAGAAAAATGGGAAAATGAGGAATACTGATGAAGAAGTTTCCAAAAAGGGAGATAGTCCGGATAAGTGTTATGATAAGGGGGATGTACATTTCTCTGGGACGAGCACCTCTAAAAGGGCAGGTAGGAGTAAGAAAAAGGTTGTACATAACAAAATAGAGTACGACTCAGTTACTTCGTCGTGCTCCAGTAGTGATACTTGTGATACCTGTACATCGGGTTCTACGGACAGTAGTTCATCTACTGTGTCATCAGATTCACCCCCGCCTGAGAGCTTAAGCGTGCTCATGGGGCTAAATGACTCTAGTGAATATACGCTTCCTATATTAGATATTCAGAATAGTACACTAAATTTTTCGATAAATGACACAATGGCTATGTCAAATGATAACATACCCAATAATAATTCGACGCTGTCTCCTTCTAAATTGTTACTGGAAAATACCTCGGATGTTTCAGAGGCAAATGATATTGGTCAAGTGTTGGCTGAACAATCGGACAGTGCAAATGACACACACAGCACTCCTGTACAAATTAAAACAGGTACAAAAACAAGTAACGACGAAGGATCAGATGGTAATGAAAGATGTGATGAAATTGCTGATAGCAATGATGGACTTTCGGTTATTTTTGGCAAAAAAAAGAAAAAATCAATAGATAACACATTGCACAATACACAACACTTACAGAACTTTCAAGTTAGTGTTCCCACTACAAATTCAGACTCTGATGGCTGTAATGATGATAACGAAGGGTTCATTATGGTAACAAAAAATAAAAAAAAGAGTAACATTCCCCCAATAATACTTTCTGATTGGGGAAACAAGTGGTTACAGGATTTCAGTGAAATTAAAGCAAAATGTGAATTTCCTCCGCAACAGAAGCCAACAGGTGATAAAATGACTTTTCAGGTTTTTTCGGAGAAAGATCACCGTACTGTCACAAAAATTTTTGACGAAAAAAAATACAAATATCATACATATCAGACTAAAGGTAATCGAACCATCAAATTTGTGATAAGAGGTCTGCCTGCGAATATAAAACCGCAGGAGATATCGGATGACCTGTCTAAACAGGGGTATCCCACTGTGAAGGTAGTTAATATGAAGAACTACTCGTCTGGTAGAGTACTACCGTTATTCTTAGTAGAGGTGACGATTGAAAATAAGAAGTTTGCAAATGTAAAAAACATAGGTGATATCCCAATCAGTATCGAACGTTATAGGGGTAACCAGGTGCCTCTTCAATGTAGGAACTGTATGTTGATGGGGCATAGTTCATATTTTTGCAAAAATTTGCCTGTATGTTCGTTCTGCTCAGGCAATCATGAGACTAGAAGTTGCGTTGTCAAAGGTGATAAGAAATATCTGAAGTGTTTTTTCTGTGGAGGAAGCCATACGGCTAGATTTTCAGGATGCAGTGCCAGACCTGGAGTTACAAACAGGAACACACGTACTTTTTTGCCTTTAATACCTACTGGTATTAAAACACCTAATCTTGATGACTTCCCAACCTTAGTTGGACAAGATGAAGAAAATTTCAATATAGGGTCTAATTCACTTTTTGTTAGATCTAAACAAGGGATGGACTTAAAACAACATAATACTCCCCTGTCAGCTCAAATGTGTACAGAAGAGGAAAAACTGGAATTACTGCGTAGACAGGAAGAGTTACACAGTGTTTTACACGAGGGCCCTCACCCTCTGGGTATTGGGAAAACACACAGAACTACTGACGAATGGAAGGAGGAGTTACAAAAAATATTACATCGTGATGTAATGCATGACATCATTACACACACTGAGGAACTTGACATGAGTGGTGTTGAAGTAACAGAGGAAGAAAATGTGCACAGTTCTGAGGAAAGTATGAGAGTGCAGATTGAAAATAATCAAAAAACTGTTAACTTTGGTGCTAAGACATTAGAAGACAAGACACAAAATACTGGTAACGAAGGTACTATGGTCATAGATAAAGTTGTGAACATACTTGAGTCAGCTAAAATTGACTCTGATAAGGTTAAACTGATTATTGCAATTCTAATTCAAACTCTCGAACAGCCTAACAATAGCTCAATTAATTAATGCCCCCCCCAGGCCATTGACCCTAATGGCCTGGAATGCAAATAGCTTAAGAGGAAGTACAAAAGAAATTTTCAAACAAACTCTTTTTGATCATCAAATTGATATAGCATTGATAAATGAGACATGGTTATTGCCTAGCAATAAATACGAAATTAATGGATACCAATGTATAAGAAGGGATAGACTTCATAATAGGGGGGGAGGAGTCGCCTTATTTATTAGGAACAATATCCCTTTTCAGCATTATGCACTCTCTGACTCTTACAATATTGAAGCAGTAGCTGCCACCATATATGTAAACAGAGTGGCTATGAGATTCTGTGCAATTTACAAGCCCCCGAATAACAATTTAGATATGGATCTCTTAAAAGAGATTTTTAACACTACTTTACCTGTCTTGGCAATAGGAGATTGGAACTGTAAATCTTCTCTTTTCTACTCCAGAACAACAAACAGACAGGGTAGGATATTGAGGAAATTCTGTTTGGATAATTTTTTGGAGGTTATATCTTCACCGGAGCCTACACATCACCCTCCTCAAAATTTTGGGTTTCCGGATGTTATAGACTTTGGAATCGCAAAGAACTTTTTACACAATATTAACATGCATGTCAAACCATTGCTTTCATCACCACATAATCCACTTTTCCTCACAATAGATTTCATGATTCCAAGGAAAAAGCTAATCTGGAATCAAATTGACTGGGCCCAGTACACTAACATACTAGAGGAATTACCGATCATTGAATTTAATGATCCAAGTGCTGTGGATATTGACCAAGCAGTTGATCATGTTACTACTGTAATTAATAATACAATAAAAGAAGTAACAACAGTTAAGCAAAGTTCCAAAAACAACTTTGGATTACCAAAAGAAATTCTTGAAAAAATCCAACACAAAAATAGAGTTAGGAAAAAATGGCAAACGTACAGGGGCAATTTGGATAAAATTATACTGAACAGATTACAGAAAGAAATCAAAAAAGAGGTCGCAAATTATGTCAATGAAAGGTTTTCAGAATTCATTGGTAATGCAACTGCAGAGAACGGAGGTCTCTGGAAAGCTTGGAGAATTTGCAAACCCAAAAATACAAGACTTAACAAAATTCAGACAACAGCTGGGAATCTGGTTTTTACTGATCAAGAGATAGCTGACACTTTTGCAGAAGTGTATGAAAATCAGTTCTCCAGGAATCCTAATCAACCAGTAAACACATACCAAAGACTGAGACACAGGGTGGCCTCTTATCTTTATAATGTTGCGAATTCACCACAAGGGCACATGGAACTAACCTCAACTAATGAAATTCGGGACATTATCAAACATCTGGATATTAAAAAAGCAGCTGGTATTGATGGAATTAGCAACAAAGCTTTAAAGTGTTTACCAGACAATACTGTAGAATCGATTAAGAATATATTTAATTCTGCCATACTGAACAATTATTTTCCTTCCCCCTGGAAGAAATCAGTAATCAGGGCAATTCATAAACCTAGTACAGATCCTATATTGGCAGAAAATTATAGACCAATTAGTCTTCTTAGTAATCTTGGCAAATTATTCGAAAGAATTGTGGCACCCAGGCTAATACAGTATATTGACACAAACAATGTCATAAGACCTGAGCAGCATGGGTTCAGGTCCCAACATTCATGCGTTACTCAGCTGATGAGAGTGTCAGAATTTATCACAAATGCATTTAATAATTTTGACCATGTTGCTTCTGCGTTCCTTGATATCTCAAAAGCCTTTGACCGTTGCGACCATGTCACATTACTTGCCAAGCTAATTCATCTTGACTTCCCGCCATATTTTATAATCTTCTTTTATAATTACCTTTTGGGTAGGACCTTTCAGGTTAAGATACAAGATTCTCTATCAGATGTTAAAACCATCCGAGCCTCTGTGCCACAGGGTAGTGTGTTGGGCCCGCAATTGTTCCTCTTATATATCAATGATATACCAGCTCCGCTGAATGGAACAATAGCGTTATTTGCGGACGACTGTGCGGTGTTGTGCAGCAGCAGAAGTGCATCACAAGCAGTGGAAAATTTACAGGATACTCTGGATCGCATCGAATACTGGTGTGATAAATCTGCTATCAAATTAAATGCTGCCAAGTGCAAATTCATGTGGTTTACGCGACGGCGTAAACTTCCCAGACAACTTATCCAAATTGGTGACCAGTTTCTAAGACCAGTAAACCAGGTGAAGTATCTGGGATGTACACTGAACAAAAATCTCTCATTTTCTTCACATATTGAATTTATCAAAAATAAGACTAACGGAGTAATGGGCATGTTAAACAAAATCACATTTCCACAGGCCAAATTGACATTGCATAACAAAATCATCCTCTTTAAATCAATACTCAGACCTACCCTACTTTATGCGTCCCCTGCTTGGGCCCATGCTTGCAAGATGAATATTAAAAACTTACAAACTGTTCAAAATAAAATTCTTAGAAGATTCACAAATGCCCCATGGTTCATCAGAGGTATTAATATTAGGAAAGACTTGGATATCCCACATATATTTGACTATATACAAACTCTAAACAAAGATCAGTTTGACAGAATGAGAGAGTCTACGTACCAACACCTTGCTGACATAGTGGACTATGATGTACAAGCCATAGGGAAATATAGGAGACCACAGCAGATATTCCATTTAAATTGGAATAATCTATAGCTGATACTTGTATATATGAAAATGTTGGCACTATATGTATATATAACGGTAGTTGAAATTTTCTAGTGTATTTTTTAGAAGTTTGAATCTTGTGTTTGTACATAATTCTTAAATTACTGAGCACTTACTGAATAGAACTCTTAAGAATGTATATATCTCACTGTATACTTTTGATATTGAACAATTGGAATAGTAGTGGCATTTTTTGAATGTGGCCATCTGGTTTCTTGACTGCAAACCCTCATGGAATGGAAATGATGTTGGCGAAATACTAACTTACAGTCAGTTATGCTTTTAGGACTGCCATCAACTGAAAGGTACAGAAATAAGTTAGTTTATGGATAATTACATCTTCAAAACGTATATTGAGGTTTTTTGCGCTGCGTCCCCCATGCAGTGTTTTTTTTTCCCCTTTTTCCCCCTGTATAGAATGGACGTTTACGAGTGAAGCTTTCTATGGGTTCTGTTCTTGATGTTTCTGCATAAGGACTGTTGGTTGTGGTGGCATAAAAAAAAAAAAAAAAAATCTCTGGCTTAAATTTGTATAGTCTGACCATTGATGACCAGCTGACGTTTTTCTTTTTTTCTCTTTCTTCTTCTCCCCTTAAGCTTTTTCATTCTTTCCCTCTTCATAGGCCTTCCTGGCCAGTTTGTATGCTGACAGTCGTCCATACAGGATGGGAATCAGCTAAAAGTTCTATTCTGGTCTGGTCTGGTATAATAATACTAACATCGTAAGGAAGTGGTGGCATTTTACATCGTCTAAATTTAATTGTAATTGAAAACCAGTGAACCATTAATTAACTTTTTCAAAAGAGGAATTTCTCCCAACCTTTCCCCTCTCGTACACTCACATACATATTTACACAAACATTACTCCCTTGTCTTTTTTCCTTCATCAGGGGGACGCGACGGGCCCCCAGCCTGTATGGGGAATATATGGCCCGCTTAACCGACTGACGGTCCTGCACGTATATGTACGTGTGAAGTTGATGCCTTCCAAACGGTCCAGGCCGTATTTTTACGTGTGAACATTTTGACTTCCAAATGGTCCTGGCCGTAAATATACCTTGCTTTCCCCCCATAAAGAATCACTAAGCTGGCTTAGCATACACCCCTCTCCTTTCTCCACAAAATGACCATTGTACTCGCAACGGCGCTGGGCGTTGAAAACGACAAAATGGCTTCTGCCTCTTCGGCGGGAGGGGACAGTTTTCAATTAACTTAGCAGATACAGACGTTTGACAGGGAGCTCTTGAATAGTCAGTTCAAAGAAGCCTTAATCCTTTTGTAAACGAAGAGGAATTTTTAGAAAGTATAAAGAAGGCTGCTCTTCAGCAAGAAATGCCCCACCTAAAAGACACGACTTTATCTTATTATATAAATTCTTATCGCTTGATTGTTGGATATGTACTGGCATTCACTTTTATTTTGGCATGAAAAAAAAATATATATCACATTGTATTAAAACTCATTGACTGCGAAACACTGTGACCCCCCTCCCGCGTGCAAAGTGATATTCGGGAAGGGGGGGGGGGGTTCAGTATTTCGATGGAAGTAACAGCTTACATATTTACATACTTTCGAAAATTATTGTATGCCAGAATTTTATCATGTAGGCCCCATGAAGACATTATACTCCTGCTAATACTATACCCAGACTATGCCTGGATCAGCCCATACTTGTGAACCAGAGTTGGGCGAACGTACACAGAGAAAGCATATGGGAACGTATACGCATCACATTTGTGGTAAGGCGTACATAACATGTATGAAATTCTATTAGCTTTGCGCAAACTATGCCATGCTAATGTTCAGTGAAATCAAGAATGCGGCTCATTTGCAATACCTAAATCCACGCATTCAATCTCTGCAACATTTCATTGCTTAGTTGATCATTTTCAGTTAGCACCAGTACTTATACAAATATATACATTTTTATATCATTGTTCATCGCTTCGCTGAGCAATGCTCTAAAAAATAAATAAGGCAAGGGCACTTGTGTGGCACTCGTTTTTTTTTTAATTTTATCGGTTATAGTAAGAATTTTTAAAAAAAACAGTTGGAAGTGGAAATAAATATAAGCATGTTATCACACACATTGTTGACCGGTCATGAGTAAATTCGAACTTTCAAGCAGGATAAACCTGTAACCCAGCGATTCTCAACCGGTGCTCCGCGGAGCCCTTGGGGCTCCGTGTACACTTCCCAGGGGCACCGCGGTGACTCGAGGAAAATAAAACAAATCAGTAACTTTGATAGATAAATAAAAAATAAGAGGCCTACAAGGTTCTACCATAAAAATTATATGCAAAAAGTGCTCCTCGAGTGAAACAGGGCTCCGCCATAGAATTTATATACTGAAAAGGGCTCCGCCCAAAAAGGATGAGAACCGCTGCTGTAACCGTTCATTAAGTGGAAAAACCACAGAAAACGAGCTTCGGTAGACCACCACTCTGCCGCCAGTGAGGTACAAACTTGGATGTTCATGATGAGATCCCAGAATGATGTCCACGCGACGATGCAGTAGCTCTAGAATATACTAAGTGGCCACGGGTGAAAATCCAGTAAAAAAGTATTGTGCTGTAAAAGCTGAGCCACGGCTTATGATTAAGCATTCCGTACAAAAAAAAAATGTGCAGCTCATCTATCAATTCCTCACACTTATGTGACAGGACATGAATAAGTTTGTACGTGTTCATCAAGCACAATGCCTCAACATTGAACGAAAAAAAAAGTACATTTAAATTTAAAAATAAAATATAATATTTTTTTATTGTACCTTTTGGTCATTTATCGCACTTCTTATAAAATGTGTGCTCAGTGTACAAACGAAACATCCAAATGGTTGACTGACTTCTTTTTTTTCCATCTAAGATAGTGATCTGGTGGCCCAGCCATTAGATACGTCGGAAGAGTTACGAAACCGTGGATGCAAAATGAATTTTGGGGGTGCTCAGATCAGTGGTACAAAATACTGTAGGTACTCGAGCACTCACTGCACCCTCTGGCTCCACCCCCACTGCCAGTCATCCCCCTAAATGCCAGAATTTTACTTATATATTGTGGAATCTTGTCTAAGTACTGCACTGTCAGTTCCCTTCCCCCAACCCACAAGAAATTTCTGGCTACGGCTCTTCCAATAGCACCATTGCCCACATAATAGAAAGGTCTTACAGGTCTTGAGGCCAAACAACCTAACATAACATTTATTTGCACAATAATGTTTTTAGGAAGAAATTTAACGATCAAAAACAGTTCAGCTCCTGGATGTAAAACGGGCCACAGCAATTGAATTCAATTAGTGAGAGAAACTAATTTCTTAGTAAAATAATTACCGTATTCCCCCACATTAGCTGGCATGCCGGGAAACAGTGAGGCAGACCAGCATGCTGAAAATATCCATATTTTCCGGAATGCCGATAAATTCGATTCACGGATTCTGGAAAATTCTTGAATATCTTTATTTTTTATTAATTTCTTATCAGGAAAATAGATTATACATATCCACGGAGCCAACCATGATGGCTCTTACTGGATGTTAGTGAAAAGAAACAGTTGAATATTTAATATTAGAATGAATAACTGAATGGGAGGAAGAAGGAAATGAAACATTTCAGAGAGAATCAGAAATATTGTTCAATGTCGGTACTGTAATTGAAAGAAGGTAAAATTTGATTAGTCTTCTATACATGTGTATGAACAGGGCCGCAACTAGATGCTTGGTCACCCGGGGCAAGCATCTTTACGCCCCCTTGTAATGGTAAAGGAGAGGTTTCAGAATGAAATTTGCACCCCCTCGGGTTCAGCGCCCGGGGTACGAGACCCGTTTGCTCCCCTTAGTTGCGGCCCTGTGTGTGAATGAAGGCTGACAGTTGAATTCATATCAAATGGCATAGAGTTATAAAATTCAGGAACTATGTAAATAAAATACTTTCTTTTCAAAGTTTTATGAACACAAGATAATGCATAGATTCAATTTATTCCTGAGGAAGAACGAGACAAATTAATATTTAAAGAAAACTTATTTTTTTGAAAATGAGGAAGTGTGATTTAGAAAAATATACACATATATATATCAACTTTATTCGGAAAATCCACTGATTCAGCTGAATGCATGCTGTGATCCTATTATAACCTCACTTTTTCTGGCATGCCAAAACTGGCCAAGACCACAACATACAAAAAGCTGGAGCCCCTCGTGTTTTACGGTATGCCGGCCAATGCGTGGTAATACGGTAAGTTTGTTGAAATTTTTGAGTAAAATAATTTGGTAGTTGTTCAAATCAGCGCTCGTGTAATCACTTCCATTTTGCCAAGATCTTTACTTGAAAAGTAAAAAATACGTTCGCAGAGGAATGGGAAAAAAGACGAGCCCACAAAAAGCCAAGTATTGTACTTAGTTTGAATCCTTTTACGAGAGAACACACCTTTTCTTTTCCTCTCCTACAAAGAAGCATTCAACAGTGGGCGGAACAAATATTTTAAACCACACAACACTAAATCCGATATCCCGCTGTTTGTACGGGGGGAAGGAAAAATTGTTGGATTTTTTTCGAAGAGGTTTTGTGACAATTACCTGAACCTTTTTCAAGTAGATTTTCTCAACACCCTCAAACCGTCAGTCGGTTAAGGGCCAGGCATCCCCTTAAAATTTTTATTCTGGTTCTGGTTCTGGCGGCCATCATTTGATAAAAATTGTTTTTTCGGGTTCGAAGACCGTCGTCCGTTTGAGTTAGTTCTCAACGTTTCCCCAACACTAGTGGTTGGCATCATCAGGAGAATTGATAAACTGGATCAAAGTCAAGTTTTCCAGACCAGACTCAAAATTTTGCGAAGGTGACTGGCCCTTAAAGCGGGCCATTAGCCTACAAACAGGCTGGGGCCCCTTGGGGACCCCCGGTGAAGAGAAGGACAAGTGAGTAATGTATGTGTAGTTGTGTAAGTGCATGTATGAGAGAGGAAGGTTTGGGAATAAATCCTCTTTTTCAAAAACAATGGTCAATTAATGGTCTGTTGGTTATTGAAAATTAAACGTCGGTAAAATGCCACCAGACCAGAATGTAAATTTCCCTGCCGGTTCCTGGCTAAGCCATCTCGAGGCTTAAGAAGTGGCCCTTCGGACCCTATGAAGAAAGAAAACGAGAGTATATTGAATGTGTGAAAAGAGAATATGTGTATGTGTGTAATGTGTGAAAAAAGAAAAGTCCAGTTAGATTGTTTGGGTGAAAAGTTCTTTTAAGATCAAACCATTCAGCGCCAAAATACAAAATTACTAATCCAGTGAATGAAAACCTTAGAAGCACCATCAAAGTAGGTTGGGATTTGTTTGCATATATCTATCCTTAACCAGTTCAAAGAATCTCTTTCCGCCCAGGGTGGATTTTTTTTTTTTTTTTTTTTTTGAATTTTTAATATTTTTGATTTAAATGCGGTTAAATAATTATATATAAAATGCGGTTAACATGCGATTAAATAAACAAAATACTCAAAGGGAGTTCAAAATACTTCCATTATTCAGGTTGGCTAAATATTTATCAAATTGTATTTACAGTTATGTACAGAAGTTTACAATGATTTTTCTCATTTCCCCATAAATATTAAAGTACTTTAATTATTAGATTTTATGATGGGGGAGGCCAATACAAATGCAGTAATTGCTTTGGTCTTCTATGAGTGGTATGTGTTGCGGATTCGTAATTAACGATTTCTCTGAGATGTTCAAATTCCGAATTTTCCATCGTATTATATTGCGATTGTGCAAGTTCTTTAATGTGATCCAGTATAATTTGTATATTTAAATCTTTTCTAATATTTGAATTTCTTATGAAGTAAGGGGCTTGTACAAAACGTCTTAAAATTTTGTTTTGAAGAATTTGTAATTTATCCATGTTACCCTTTGAAGCAAAAGCCCATGCTGAAGAGGCATAAGTTAAGATTGGTCTTATAATTGTTTTATATAGAACCATTTTATTTTCCAAGGACAGCTTAGCTTGTGGGAATAATATTCTGTTTAACATACCCATTGTCTTGTTAGCCTTATTTATTACATATTTGGTATGCTCATTAAAGTTGAGTAACTTGTCCAGAATAACACCCAAATACTTGATATTATATTTTGGTCTAAGAATTTCATTACCAATGTACAAAAATCTTCCAGGAATTTCTGTTCTTTTTGCAAACCATGTAAAATTGCATTTTTGAAAGTTTAATTGAATGTCTGAGTCCAAACACCATTCCTCCACTTCATCTACTGATTCTTGTAAGTTATCTATAGCATGAAATTTATCCCTGTGACTCGTAAGTATAGCTGCGTCATCTGCATATAAACTGATTATACCGTTATCAGGAGAAGGGAAGTCGTTTACAAAAAGAGAAAATAATATTGGGCCCAAACAAGATCCCTGTGGAACTGAAGCTGTAATTTGCCTGGTACTAGAAGTGTTATTCTGAATTTTTACTGCAAATGTTCTTCCTCTGAGATAGTTATTTATAAAAATTATAAAGTTGTGTGGGATACCCATTTCTAATAATTTGAAAATAAGAGTGTTGTGATTGGTTTTGTCGAAAGCCTTTGATATGTCAAGAAAGAGTGCACTAACATATTCTTTATTATTAAAGGCTGAAGTAATAAACTCGATCACTCTAAGAAGTTGAGTGATACATGAGTGATTATTCCTAAAACCATGTTGCTCAGGTCTAATTATTTGATTGTTATTTAGAAAAGAATTAAATCTCACAATGAAAATTTTTTCAAACAACTTGCTAACACTGCTCAATAACGAAATTGGTCTATATGAGTTTGGAATTAGGGGGTCCGTTCCAGGTTTGTGAATAGTTTTTGCAATTGAAAATTTCCAACTTGAAGGGAAATAATTTATTTTGAGCATATTATTAAAAAGATTAGTTATTGAAAAGATTATGTTAGTAGGTAGATTTTTAATGGCTTTATTTGTGATTTCGTCTGCTCCGGGGGCTTTCTTTGGCTGAAGTTCATTAATGAAGTATTTCACCTCCTCAATTGTGGTAGGATCTGTTTGTGGTATTTCAATTAAGTTATTATCTATTTGATGTTGATAGTTCCTGAGTCTCTGTAAAATTTGATTTTTGACAAATGAAGATTGTTTATTATTTGGAGAAAATTGCTGTTCGTATGTGTTAACAAAAAGTTCTGCTATGTTTGAGGCCTCATAAACTGGTCCATTTGGACCATGAAGTATGTTTACCTGTCTTTTTTTAGGTTTACAAATGTTCCAAGCTTTCCAGAATGAGCCATCCGGTACATTAACTTCTTGAATGAAAGTAGAAAATCTTTGATTGATAAATTCAGAAGTTTAAATTTTTATTTCTTTTTCCAATTTATTTAAAGCCAACTTTAAGTACCTGGTTCTTTGCCTTTGCCAAGCTCTTCTAATTCTGTTTTTAAGTTTAATTTTATTTTTTAGCTCTTTTGAAAGACCAAATTTATTAATTTTGATTGGGATTTTTTGAGACGAGTTTTCAATAGCAGTTTTTATCTTTTGAGTAAGGATGATTATTTCAGTGTCAATTTGATCTTCATTTGGGTTTGTTAATGAAATTATCTCTTCTGATTGAAGTTGTGAAATAAAATTTTCCCAATTAGTAATTTTTTTAGAAGCAAATTCTTTGGGAATGAAGAGTTCAAATTCAAATAAGATTGGATTGTGATCAGAATTACAAACTGACAAGTTAAACGTTCTAACATTACATGTCAAATTTCCTGAAACCCCAAAATCTATTACGTCCGTTGTCCATCTTTCTGGTCTGGGATGATAAGTTGGTATTGATGTTGAATGAACCTCAAGATTTTTATTTTCAATGAATTCTGCCAAAATGTCACCATTACGATTTGATCTTCTAGATTTCCAAAGTTGATTTTTGGAATTCCAGTCTCCCGCTATGATGTGTTTTCTTTAACACTTTTGTGAGCCGAGTGGATAACACATGGGTATTTATTTTGTTGAGTATTTATTATTACGATAGACTTAGATAGATTACATACATATATATAGGAAGAATTTATAAAGCGGAAAGAGCAGAACATTTAGACATCTTGTCTACTTGATGTCCGAGGTGGAACTCCCTAGTTCCCCTTACACAACACTAGGTGGCGTTGTATGTTCTTATCAGTTTAGTTCTTTTAGTCATTTCTTATAAGGACACCACATTCCTCCCCGCTAATTTAAAGATCCAACCGGACAGGAGCTTTCCTGGTTCGTTGGGAACGTCGCAAAGGAATGGGAGTACTGGACATCGCTGGTGGCTTGCTGGACGTCGCTGGTGCCTTAGCTGGTGTTGGTAGATCGCTACTGATCTCTGTCGGCGTTGTCTGTTCTTCTGGAGCAATCTGTACTTCGGAGTCAGCAGCGACAGGAGTTGATGAAAGTTTGCCTGGAACTCTGGGTATCACCAAGGTTAGCTGAACTTGATTGCCAGCTGCTCTCATCTGGTCGATGTGACGTCGGAAGAGAGTTCCATTTTCATCTACAGTGTAGTGTAGAACTCCGTCTTTGTTGAGAACAGTTCCGAACTTCCACTTGTTATTGGCGGATCTGTAATCTCGCTCAGCCACACGATCTCCTGGCTCAAAAGTTTGGTCATAGAAGTCTGTGACCTCATTTCTGATCCTTTCTTGAACCCTGTTCTTGATATTTGGCAAGACTAGGTCTATCCTAGTTCGGATTTCTCTTTTTAGGAATAACATTCCTGGGCTTTGCTTGGTAGTCGCATTTGGCGCTTTTCTGTAATTCAACAGAAACGTGCTCACTTTTTGGTAGATGTTTCCGGGAAATCTTTGCATCGCCTGAAGGGATTGTTTTAAGGTGTGAACGTATCGCTCTGCCTGCCCGTTGCTTGATGGTTTGAAGGGAGCACACGTTTTGTGCTTTATTTCGTTATTCCTCATGAATATTTCAAATTCGTACGATGTGAACTGAGGACCATTGTCACTCACTAACACTAAAGGCAGTCCAAATCGAGAGAAACAGTCCCGTAGGCATACAACTGTCTTGAACGTGTTTGTTGATTTCATCGGGTATACTTCCATCCATTTAGAATGAGCATCGACTACGATCAAAAACATATGCTCGAATATGGGACCAGCGAAATCTACATGAATTCTCTCCCACGGAGCACTCGGGTATTCCCAATGGTGTACCCTTGCTTTCACCGGATCGGACTTGAATCTGGAGCAATCTGGACAGTTTTTAGCAGCTTTTTCTATGTCGCTATCAATGTCCCTCCAGTAGACGTAGGATCGAGCAATTGCTTTCATTTTAACAATGCCCAGATGGCCTTGATGGAGTTCATCAAGAATTTGATTTCTAAATTTCTTCGGAATAAAAACTCTTTGGCCATGCATTATACATCCGTCCTGCAAGGTGTACTCGGCTTCCTTCCCTCCTAAAGGTTCACCGAAATTCAATTTCCTCAGCAATGGACCCAACTCTTCATCATTTTGTGTCTCTTTTGCTAAATGTTGAGCTTTCACTGATAGTGTTTCGATTTGATTCAACTGGAAGAGTTCTATGTCATCCTTGACAACTAAGTCTTCCGACCTTAAAGGTAATCGGGAAAGACAATCTACATTACCATGGTTCTGTGTGTTACGATAGATGATATCGAACTGACATGCTTGTAAGATCAAGGCATAATGCAGAAGTCGAGTAGCCGTCAACACTGGTAGACTTTTCTTCGAGTTGAATATCGCTACCAAAGGCCTATGATCTGTTATGAGAGTAAATCTTCGGCCTTTCAAGTAAAGCATAAATTTCTTTACTGCCCAGATAATTGCCAAAACTTCTTTGTCAATCTGGGAGTATCTCTGTTCCGTTTTCGTCAGCGTACGAGAAGCGAAGGCAATTGGTCTTTCTGTTCCATCTGGTAAGACATGTGATAGAACTGTTCCTATTCCCACTGGAGAAGCATCCGAAGCAAGAGTAAGAGGTAGTGTAGGATCATAGTGCATCAAGATTCGCTTTGAGCAAATTTCCTTTTTGATCTTCTTGAATGCAGTCTCACACTTTTTAGACCAACGCCACGGAACGTCCTTTTTTGTCAGCTCATTGAGAGGATAGGCAATGGTTGCCAGATTAGGACAAAATTTCCCGTAGAAATTTACCATGCCCAGAAAACTTTTTATTTCCTGAACGTTTTTCGATGCGGGAACTTTCAAAATTGCTTCAGTTTTCTCCTTCGTTTCACTTAGGCCATTTTCATCAATTTTGTGACCTAAGAAATTTATTTCTTTTTGAAAAAATGTGCTCTTTTTCAAATTTAACTTCAGCCCATGCTCCTGACATTTTTTGAAAAATTTTTCCAAAGCCCTGAGATGTGACTCGTCATTTGTTCCGGTCACTTTGGCGTCATCCATAAAAACTTTTACACCATCTATTCCTTGGAATAGCCCATCAATGTACCTCTGCCATATTTCTGGAGCTGCATTTAGGCCGTACATCAATCTTTTACAGGCGTATAACCCCTTATGAGTGTTTATGGTTAGGAGTCGTTGACTGTCAGGGTGCACTTTCATTTGCAAATATGCACGACTGAAATCCAATTTTGAAAATCGTTTACCCCCATTTAAACATGAGAATATTTCTTCAAACGTTGGTAAGGGATGCTGAGGCACCTCTAGCTTAGAATTTAATGTGACGGAATAATCTGCACATAACCTTATGGATCCGTCTGGTTTCACCACGGGAACAACTGGTGTAGCCCAATCTGAAGTTTCAACTCGCTCGATAATGCCTTCTCTTTCAAGCCGGTCTATTTCTTTTTCAACCCGGTCTTTTAATGCGAAGGGCACAGTTCTCGCTCTACGAAACTCTGGGGTAACATTTGGTTTTAGCTTTAGTTCCACTTCATGGTTATTTATCTCACCCAATTTGTTGTCGAAAATTTCTTTATAATCATCCAACAATTTTTTGAGATCCATGTCATTAGCGGTCCTCACAGCCTTAAGAGAGTTCCAGTCTAGATTGATTTTGTATAGCCATTCACGGCCAAAAATCGTGTCTAAATTTTCCCTCACTAAATATAAGTTCAAGTGCAACTTTTGTTTTCCGTACTTCACTTTCACAGTGACATATCCCGCTAGGACAATTTTTTCTCCATTGTATGTCCGGAATACTAAATTCGTAGGTTGAACTTTTTTCTTCGAGATTTTTCTGAATCTCTGTAAGCTCATTACTGATACTGTTCCACCCGTATCAACTTCCATACTCACTGGTTTATTGTCTATGTTGACAGTAACCATCATCGGAGGCTTTTTCGGCTCTTCACTCAATACCCACTCTAACCCAAACATGGAAACATTTTCGTTTTCCTCAACTGAAATCTGTTTCTGTTTGTTAGGTGTCGATTGAGTCTTCTTTGCCGCGTAGCAGGCTTTTTCTATATGCCCGATTTTTTTACAGAAGCGACATTTGCTAGCAATAAATCTGCAGGAGACTTTATCGTGATTTGTCCCTGTGCATCGTATACACGGCGGATATTTGACAGCGGCGGCAGAGTAGTTTCTATTTTGCGTGGGCAGTTTCGTTTTCCTCTTCCCCGCTTTCACTACATTCAGTTCTGCCGGCTTCCCGATAATCTCATTCGCCCCCTGAACAGCTTTCTCCATCGCCAGCGCGATCTTTATTGTTTTGTCTAGCTCGATGTCGTCTTCCTCAAATAAACGATCGAGGATCGCTCTATCTCGGAGCCCACTAACGAAAACATCCCGAAGCATGGTGTCAACATCTCTTGTTTATAATCGCACGCGATTGCGAGATGTCGCAATTCGGCTATATACGAACTGATGCTTTCGCCTTCGTTCTGCTTTCTGTTTATAAACATGTGCCTACTCGGTATAATCAATGCTTTAGGATTCAAATGGTTCTTCAAAACATTCTTTAAAATGGCGAATTCTTTCTCCGATGGATTGTCCGGAGACAGTAAATTTTTTAACAAGTTGTAGAGCTTTGCAGAAATGCTCGAAATTAAGACTTTAGC
Source organism: Pholcus phalangioides (assembly GCF_987345545.1). Lineage (NCBI taxonomy): Eukaryota > Metazoa > Arthropoda > Arachnida > Araneae > Pholcidae > Pholcus > Pholcus phalangioides. The sequence goes on along the minus strand of NW_028301615.1, from coordinate 5,215,795 downwards.
ACGTTTTTCTTCTGGGGCATTTTGAATGTCTAAAAACGCCTCGAAACGTTCTATAAACGCATCGAAAGTCTCTGAAGCTTCATCGTATTTATCAAACGAAACCGTCACTTTTTGGTTTGTTGACGTTGAGCCTCGTTGCTCTTTGAGAGCTACCATTAGAACTTGATTCTGTCTTATTAATTCTTCAACTAAATTTTCCATCGTCAGAGATGTATGGAAATTTTTTCTCCTACCTTTTGCAGTCTTCGAGTAAATACTCTATCCAACTTTTAAGATGATCCTCGTCGCCACTTGTTGTGTTTTCTTTAACACTTTTGTGAGCCGAGTGGATAACACATGGGTATTTATTTTGATGAGTATTTATTATTACGTTAGACTTAGATAGATTACATACATATAGATAGAAAGAATTTATAAAGCGGAAAGAACAGAACATTTAGACATCTTGTCTACTTGATGTCTGAGGTGGAACTCACTAGTTCCCCTTACACAACACTAAGTGGCGTTGTATATTCTTATCAGTTCAGTTCTTTTAGTCATTTCTTATAAGGACACCACACCTGTGAAAGAAAAATTCATGTCGATAAGAATCTGAATATGGTGCATAAATTATAATAGCTGCATTGTGTTTATTGGCATGCATTTTAATCTTGTATGATCCTGTAAGATGATCCTCGTCGCCACTTGTTGTGTTTTCTTTAACACTTTTGTGAGCCGAGTGGATAACACATGGGTATTTATTTTGTTGAGTATTTATTATTACGTTAGACTTAGATAGATTACATACATATAGATAGGAAGAATTTATAAAGTGGAAAGAGTAGGCTGACCATATTTCCTCGAGCAAAATACGGGAAATCGCGATTCGAAATACGGGAAAATACGGGACATCGCCAATTATCGCCAAAAATGACGCCAAAACCGAACAAAAATGCTAAATATTTCCGAAGTTACGAAAAATCACAAAAGCGGGAAATGAAGCATTACTGCAAATTGTAGTGGATTAAAATGAATTCCACAATAAAAACGTTCACCAAGACAAATGTGGGAGATTAATATTCTCATTTATAGTTGTAATTATCATAACATAATTTATGAGTTGATTTTCAATCTTTGACTTCAATAAAGAATAAAGATTCAAGTAGGCTTCGTGTAAAATACGGGGAAAACCGGGAAACTTTTGCTAAAAAGTCGGGACGGCCAAAAAATAGAAAATACCGGGACTGTCCCGGGAAATACGGGACGTATGGTCACCCTAGGAAAGAGCAGAACATTTAGACATCTTGTCTACTTGATGTCCGAGGTGGAACTCCCTAGTTCCCCTTACACAACACTAGGTGGCGTTGTATGTTCTTATCAGTTTAGTTCTTTTAGTCATTTCTTACAAGGACACCACACGCTACAAATATGGTATCATGAGTATTAAATACTAAATTTAAAAAGTTTAAGTCAATTGTATTTCTTGGTGGCTTGTAGATCGAACAAAAAATATAAGCTTTCCTATTTATGAAAACCTTTATTGCTGTTGCTTCAAATTGCGTGGAGTTAGGAAGATCAATTAATTGATATGGAATATTATTTCTTATTATTATCGCAACTCCCCCTCCGCTGTTATGCAATCTGTCTTTTCGTAGGCATGTGTAACGTCCAATATTAATCTTTGCACTAGGTTTTAACATAGTTTCATTTAAGAGTGCAATGTCTACATTTCTCTCGAAAAGTATTTCCTTAAATTCTTCAAAACTGGATTTAATCCCTGTAGTGTTCCATGCCATTACTTGTAATGGCCTTATCGGTGAAAAGTTACTACTACTAATTGTTATTTGTTAAAAGTGTAATTAATAAGTTTGAAATCTTATTGTATTTTCTATCTATAATATTTTCTATCTATTTTCTATTTTATAATCTAAATTGTATTTTCTGGAACATTTGAATTTCTCAAAAGTGGAATTATTGTTGAGGTTATTAATGTAATTGTTTTAGTATTATCTACATTTATATTGGATTTATTTTTTTCAAAAACTAATGCTGTGGTTTGTTTATTCTCATCAATTTGGTTAGAATTATAAAAAGTATTTTCGTTGAAAATTTGATTACCTGTAATACCAGTATTTCTTGTACTTTTAACTATAAAATTACTATTCCCCTCATCCAATGTCTCTGATGAACAAATAGTTGTATTAGTAGCAGGTAGAACATCTGTGAGATTAACTTGGTCGTTTATTTGGTTTGAAGATTCTCTGTTTTGATTTTGTATTTCTTCAATAAATTTCTTATTTAAGTTGTTACATTCTATTTCTAATTCTTCCAGAGTTTTTTGCTTTTTGCCTCTACCTAATGGGTGCTTACCTGGTTTTATGCTCGAAACTTTGTTTTGTAGAATATCAGCAAAAGAACCCTGTGCTGTTACAGAATCTACACCCCTACTGTTGATTAATTTGCTCTGAGGAGCATTTTCTACCATATGAGTATTTTCCTCACTCAGTAACTCATATCTGTTTTTATTAACGAGTTTAGGGCTTGGGGATCTAATTTCTGGAGGTATTTTTGGTAAAATAATTCTTCCTTTGTCTATTGGTGGATTTGGACGGAGGGTAGATTCCCCCATACGTACCTGTGTGAGGACCTCTACAAAAATAACAGATTGGCTTGTTATTATTACCTTTAGCTGGACAATTTTTTGTAGAGTGTGACTTTGCACACATTGCACAATTTGGCGTTCTGTGACAGAAATATGAGCTGTGACCGTAATTTAAACAGTTTTTACATTGTATTGGAAAGTCATTTCCTCTATACCTTTCTATTGTTATCGGTATATCTGAAATTTCTGTTATATTAGCAATTTTCTTGGAAGAAACCGGTACTTCAACCAAAAACAGTGGAAGAGGTCTGCCATTAAATCTGTTCCTCATGTTGTTAATTTTCAATACCTGTATTTCCTTTTGAACAAGGTCGTCTTCAATTTCTGAGATGTTTACGTTTGCTGGGAGACCTTTCAGAACAAATTTTAAAGTTCTCTCCGATTGAAGTTGATAAGTATAATATTCGAATCCTTTGTTATCAAGAAATTTAGTAACTTTTCTATGATCAATATCCGAAAAAATATTTAAGTGAATTTTGTCAGTAGTGGGTTTAAAATTCGGACAGTTTTGACATATATTTTTGATTTCTTTGAAATCTTCTATCCAATTATCTCCCCAGTAAGTTAGCACGATGGGAGGAATTTTCTTATTTTTCTTATTTCTATTTACCACTATAAAATCTGAATCATCTTCACTTTCTTCTCTTTCCTCATTTACAACCCTTACTGAGTCTAAATTTTGTACATTTTTGTTACAAACCTTCTGTTGTTTTAAGTTCTGAGAATAACTGAATTTAGGAAAATCTAATCTTTTTGAAACATTTTTTGTACTTGTTGTGCTTGAACATTTTTTTGTTGTTGTATCTGATTCATCACAAGTATTAATTTCTCGGACATCATGAAATACATCAGTGTCTGAATCCCCACTTTCTGAGATCCTGTGTACATTCATATTTTTACCACCTGCACTAATAATTTCACTATCTTCATTTAAAATTGAAGGTTGATCCTCTGTATGCAAAAAATCATTATGTGTATATTTTTCCTCTGCAACTGAAATTTTAGCATTTTCTCTATTGCATACATCTTCTATAACCTGATTTAAGACCAAACTTACCGTGTTTTTCAATACCTTTTTATCATACCCTTTTTCTAATTCCAAATTTCCTTTATTCTGATCCTTTATTTTTTCGGACTCTAATTTTTCCACCCTTTTACCAGTTTTTTGAGCTTTTGTATTTTCTACATTGAAATTCCTCGTATTATCATATGTATTAAAAGCTAACTCATTATAATCACTTTTTTCTGGATTCATAGCTTTTTTGGATGTACTAGGGGTATTTACCCTGGACAAGTCCTCATCAGAAGTACCCCCAATCAAAGGCTCATGATTGAGACTTTTTTTTGGAACGTCTTTTCCTGTTTGAACCCTTTTTCAGAACGTAGCTCCTTAATTTTTTCTTTATAGGATGCGGAGATGAATCACTGTAACTTTCTCTCCCATCTTCACTCCTTTGTCCCACTCTAAACCTGCCCTTACTAAAATGACAACATAGTTCAAATCTCAAATTTTCAAAAAACTCCTGATCATATTTTGTAATGTTAAATAACATTTTTGAGCTCGGATCAATCAAATAAGTGGTGTAGTCAATAATTAGAGACTCGAATTTTCTAGAAACTGGGCAATCCTGATCTAATACTTCGAGAGAGTTACCCTCATTGAATTTTTCCCTTATGAAAACCACAAATTTTTCGCAAAATATTTCCGAGTTATTTGTTTCGTCATCATAAAATCCGTCTGCTAATCTACAAAGTTCCTTTCCTACACAAGATTTTTTCATGTGTCAAAAAAAAAAAATCGTGCTTTTAAACTTTCTCTTCATCGATAATTCTATCTTTTCTCGACTTTGAAAAATAATCGTATTAACACTATCTCTTTTTTTCCCACTCCTTGCCACTAATATATTTTGTGCATAACATGTATCTTTTCAGATTCCAGCCAATAGAGAATCGAGTTAGCGTCCCAATCAATGAGAGACGTCAAGGACAACATCAAGCGTTGCCCGACCGGGCACAAAAACACAACACATGATAACGCCCGAACGAAACGGTCACGCTTCTTTTTCAGCTCTCGTTCCGACGGACACTGTTTTGCTAACGCACGTTCTCCCGTAGGGGTCCGGGTGAGAAGGTATCTCAGCCCGGCCAAGGGAGTAAAACCCGGGGACCTAGGCCACAGTCAGGCCGGACGGGTCCCACTAACTGATCTCGCAAGATCAACTACAACACCGGATAGAGATCGACGCTCTCAACGGTTGTTTTGAAAACAAGGCTGGTGTCACCTGCTCGGGACCGCCGCAGCGACTTTGTACGCGAGGCTCTCCGGTGCGCTAGCCGCAGATCTTCACACGCCACTGTGCTGCATTCGCCCCCCCTCTTCCCCCTGTGACTTTCTCTCCCCCCCCCCCCAGTGCAATGGATTAACACATACTATTGGATTAATATAACAAGGTAAGTGGTCTTACATTGTGCCCTCTCTCTCTCGCCATGAGTGTTCTTTGCCCTTATGCCAGTGTCGAAGAAGATAAGATCTATGCGCAGCTCTCGCGCCAGTCGTTCTCGTATGACGAGCTCTCTAAAGAGCAAAGAATAGACTTTGCAAAGCTCACATGGGCAAAAAGCAAGGAGGACTCACTAAATGTGACCCCTCTCCAACCGCATACAAGCTGCAAGATAGATGCAGCCATCGAGTCACTAGCTACAAGCTATACCGAACTCATTAGTCGCCTTCATCCCAATAATCGAATCGTTAATCTTGACGAAAACGTCAACGAAGTCGAAAAAATTCAAATCGAAAAATTTATCTCGGAAGCCCGAGAATTCTTGGACAAATTTCAAGACGCATCTTGCTGCCACAAAGCGGCCAGAGCGTTCAAACTTGGTTTCTCATCTACCCCAATAATAACCGAAGCAAACCGCCCCCATTAGTCGAAACCCCAAAGAAAAAGGGGAAAAATAAGAAAAAGAAAAAAAGTCGCCCCCAAAATAGTTCGCCCCCTCCCTCGGGAGAAGACTCCTCCAGCGGTGTTGACGAAACGAACGAATTCACTCTTCATCTCTCACTCACTGGGAATTCAACCGGCATCAGTAATAGTGCCCAGTCGCCAGACTCAAGCTCATCACAGTCGTCCAGTGGCGTAACCGAACGCTCAAATTCCTGCTCAGAGGATTCCAGCACCTCTTCATCCACTGATGAACACCCCGCTGATATCCAAACGACAGTCGCGAACAGCCTTCACAACATTTCGGCATCCAGCAGCGACGAACCCCCCTCACCTCCAAATTCGCCCCCAGGGCCAATCCCTGAAATTCCCCTCTCCCAGCCCCAAACCACTGCTGAAAGCCCAGTCGCTAATCCCCCTCGCCCTCCCCCAATCAACCTAGGCGCTAGCACATCCGCTGACACAGCTCCCCCCACGTTGTCCCTTCTCGCCCCCACCGTCCAATCCCACCCCCCCCCCAGAAACCGAGCACGACGACAACGAAGGTTTCACCCTGGTGTCCTACAAGAAGGACAAGAAGAAGTCTTCGCCCCCCCCCGGCTTCACCTCCTCCCGCTCCCAACACCAACGCCGCCCCCAATCGCAACGCAACAGCCGCCCCCAATCGAAAAAAACTCAAAATACCATCGATTATTCTCTCAAGCTGGGGTGAAACATGGCTTCGTGATTTCGCCACCGTACGCAGAATGTGCGAGTACCCCCCTGAAGCCAAGCCTACCCAGAACACAATTGTATTCCAGCCCTTCTCCGAAAATGATCACCGCACTTCTACTAAATTTTTCGATTCCAAAAAATTTGCGTATCACACGTATCAACTTCAAAACGACAAGTCACTGAAATTTGTTATCCGGGGGCTACCCGCTAACGTCAAACCAACCGAAATAGAAGAGGCCCTTAAGGCCCAAGGCGTCCAAACCATCAAGATTACTAATATGCGTAATTACACCACTGGACGCTTTCTACCGCTCTTCCTAGTCGAAGTCTCCGTCGAAAACAAACACTTCGCCAATGTCACGGAGATAGAAGGCGCCCCCATCGAAGTAGAACGCTTCCAGGGGGGCTCCTCGCCCATTCAATGTAGGCGGTGCATGGCCCCCGGGCACTCAGCCTATTTTTGCCGAAACCTGCCCGTATGTGCCTTCTGTGCGGGCCGTCACGAAACAGCCCGATGCACCCTTAAGGGCAATAACAACTTTTTAAAGTGCTTTTTCTGCCGCGGCAAACACACCGCCACGTTCCCGGGATGTCCCGCCCGGCCCGCAGCCCTTAACAGCAACAGTCGAACGATTCTTCCTAAGCTCCCCCCAGCCCTTGCCCCCCCCCCAGCAACTGATTTCCCCCCCTCCCCCCAGCGGCCCCACTCATCAACTTCGATGACGACACATATGAGCACGGAGTCCCCATCGAAATTCGTCCCTCTCGCCCAATCGCTTCAAGTCAACCTACCACCACTGCTGCGCCGCCCCCGTTAAACGAGGCCGAACTACTCCGCAAACAAACCGAACTTCATGCTAAAATTTACCCAGGCGCCCCCCCCCCCCCCCCAAGCAGAGGGGAAACCCATTCTTTCAATGGAAGAAAAAATCGAAATCCTAGAAACCCGTAGAAAATACGCCCTCTGCGTCTACGAAGTAATTTACCAAACGCCACGACTCAATATCAGTGGCGTAAGTGACATCGACTCTACCGCCCACGATTTCACCGAATACCCACCCGCTCCCACAGAGCCCCCCCCCTACCCACTTCAAGCCCCCGCGAGCCCTTTCCCACGACTCAGCCCCCGCCCCCCCTCTTCCAAGACCAACACAACGTCGTCGCCCCCACCAACATCCATCGTCCAAAACCTAGGGATACAATTATCATCCCTTTCGCAGGAAACAATTTCTGCCCTAATCGCCCTCCTCACATCACTTTTAAATAATTGATACCTCGGTCGCCCCCCCAGGCCATTTATCGTAATGGCTTGGAATTGTAACGGTGTCAAAGACCGCATTCGCGAACTCCACTCCGAGGCAACTCGCCACCAAGTGGATGCCATCCTGCTTAGTGAAACTTGGCTCCTACCGAGCAAAAAAATTAAATTCCCCGGGTACTCCATTGTCCGTAACGATCGCCTCCATAACCGTGGAGGAGGAACCGTAAGGAACCGTAACTCTTAATGCAGCTTTGGCTGGGGGCGACTGGAACGCCAAGAGCCACCTCTGGTTTAGCAAAAAAAGGAACGCTGCAGGCACACAACTTCGTCGCTACTGCCTAAATAAATTTCTTGACATCCATTCTACCCCCACCGAGACCCACTTTCCCTCCCACCCCCGTCACGCCCCGGATGTCCTTGACTTCGGAATCTCAAAAAACTTTCTCTTTCACATCACTACGTACACAAAACCGCTTCTTTCGCCCCCGCACAACCCGGTCTTCTTTGAAATCGGCCTCCACGTCCCCAGGGCACAACGAATCATCAAGCAAACCAGCTGGGAACATTTCCAAGAAATTCTCAAAGACGACGCACCCCTTGATCCCGCGCCACCTCTCCCCACCGTCATTGACAACGCCGTCGACAAAATAACTGCTCGAATTCAGCACGCCCTCCACGAGGCTACCACCGAATTACCCAGTAACGACCTACGCTACGGGCTCCCCCGGGACATACTCGAAAAAATTAAATTTAAAAATAAAATAAGGAAAAATTGGCAAACACGACGCCGCCGCTCCGATAAACTTCTCCTTAATCGATTACAGAAGCAGCTCAAAAAAGATATCGATGATTTCGTCAACACACGATTCACGGAATTTATCAGTACAGCTACCGCCGAAAATAGTAACCTCTGGAAAGCCTGGCGGATCTGTCAACCCCGGGTACCCAAACTTAAAAAAGACGACTCTCTCACTTTCGACGATGACGTCATTGCTGAAACTTTCGCCGACGCCTTTGAAATCCAATTTTCACCCAATCGGGTACAACCACTTACTACGTCACGTAATAATCGTCGCAGATGCTCCTCCTTCATCCATCATTTTCTCCAGAGCACTCCTGACCATATGTCCCCCACTAATATTTCTGAAATCGCTGACTTCATACGAAAACTGGAGCCCAAAAAAGCCCCGGGCTACGACGACATCGGAAATAGGGCCCTTAAGCACCTCCCCCCCCATTATCCACTCATTGAAAAACATTTTTAATTGCTGTCTTTCCACTAATTATTTTCCAAAACCGTGGAAGCACGCAATTATCAAGGCGATCCCAAAAAGTGGTAATGACCCCCTTCTCCCCACCTCCTATCGCCCAATCAGCCTTCTCCCTGGGATCAGTAAGCTCTTTGAAAAGGTGGTAGCCCTTAGGCTTAACAGCTTCACAGCCGAACATAATATCCTCCGGCCCGAGCAGCATGGATTTCACCCGGAACATTCCTGTGTCACCCAGCTACTCAGGGTAACGGATTACATCACGAACGCCTTCAACTACGAGGACTCCGTCGCAGCCCTCTTCTGTGACATCTCGAAGGCGTTCGACAAGTGTAATTACGCCACGCTTCTTTCTAAAATGATCGACCTCCGTTTCCCCCCCCCCCATTTCATCGTCTTCTTCTTTCGCTACCTAACGCAGCGCACTTTCCAAGTTCGTCAAAATAAAACCATTTCTACCACCAGAAACATTCGAGCCTCCGTCCCTCAGGGCAGCGTCCTTGGCCCGCAACTTTTTCTATTTTTCATCAATGATTTCCCAACACCCAGAAATGGAAAACTTGCACTTTTCGCAGACGATGCTGTCGCCCTCTGTGGGGCGAGAAACCCATCATACGCTCTTTGGAACTTCCAAGACGCCGCAGCGAATATTGAAGAATGGTGCACCGAATCAGACATAGTTATGAACTTCTCCAAATGTAACTTTATGTGGTTCACACATAGAAAAAAGCTTCTCCCCCATCCCCTCCGCTTTGGTAACCGTAACCTGGACCCAGCCACCACCGTCAAATACCTTGGTTGCACCCTGGACAAAAAGCTTCTGTTCCGGGAACACGTCGCCATCTCCAAAAATAAAACAAACAGCATTTTAGGCATGCTCAACAAAATAACTTTCCCTAATGCCAAACTCTCCATAAACAACAAAGCTGGGAAAGGTTATAACTACATCTGCTCCACATAGATGGCAGCACTACAATTCTTCAACTTCACCATTTCTTCGTCGTTTTCCATGAACATCTAATCGATAATTGCTCTTCCATCGTTCTTCGGCTCCCCCACATCGATTCCACACAATCGTGAGAGAGAGAGGCCTTTGCCTGGCCACTTATTTTGTCTTCCATTTTGTGTTCCTCCCTTGCCTTCTCTTCTTTCCTTTGCCACGTTCTCTCCCCCCCTTACCATGTACTAACATCATTTCCCACTTTCCACCTTTCCTCCACCCCCCTTCACCATCGACCAATCCCTGCATTGCAGGCTCTCCAACGAATCGCATTGCTTCTCCAGTCTCAACGAAGGCTTCTCTTCTTCACAGCTCACTTCGCTATCTCACTTCGCTTTTAACTACTAACACGTGAGGTTGTGCCGCCATTTTACCTGTCGCATTGTCATCGCATAAATTTATGGAAATTGTTAAAATTTCTCCACCGACCAGTTGACCACTCTTATAAATAATTTGTTATAAGAGAAAAAAAAAATAATATCTTCTTTATTTCGGCAATTTGTTATTTAAAAAAAGAGCCTTTGGCCACCTCTTTCCCCCCTCTACATGCACATACACCGTTACACATACATAACTCCCTTGTCTGTCCCTTCATCGGGGGTCCCCAAGGGGCCCCAGCCTTTATGTTGGCTAATGGCCCGCTTTAAGGGCCAGTCACCATCGCGAAAATTTGAGTCTGGTCTGGCCCGACCGGGCTTCTTCACAAGCGAAGCTAATAACGTAAGGCAGTGGTGGCATTTTACCGAACACGAGATTTCGTGGACAGACTTCGTAGAGTAAAGACGTACTGATTTTCGCTCTTCAAAAATGAGTTTCTTGTTACCGTAAAGCGTTAGTATTATAACGAAACGGACTGCAGTGAAGTGAACGATTCTCTACAACGGACGTTACATCATAAACGCCGGATTTTGTTTTTGTGCTTCGCTTTTCAACGGCAAAATTTTGAAACCTTGAAGATGGTTTTTTTTTTTTGACAGAAAAAAGTTGTGGAAAGGAAAAAGAAAAGTATACTTTCCGATTATATGATGAAAAAGGTTTTTTCGATTTTTTTAACGAGGCTTAAGTTTCCGAGATGATGTTCCCGGCCTCGTACATGAATTTTTCGAAAACTGCTCGCCGTTCTTTTTTCGAATTAAGTTTTAGAATGTCCTCGAAGCAGAGCTTCGCATATTCAAACATGTACAGTGTTGAATTTGGGCAGCTATCATCGTCAGTTCCAGAGTCGGGGCCGGTTTTTTCAGCTTTTTTGTTAGCCGGTGATGCCGGGTTTGGTTCGGCTACTTTCTTGCCTTTCTGGACGGCCTTGCTGCTCGAAGTCTGCTGCTTCTGGGATTTTTGTCAAGTCCGTAGAGGTGGAACTCTGCTTGGGATTGGCTCCTGAGGTCTCTTTGGACTTGCGTTTTTCGGTCGTTGCGATGTTCGGACTTGTTTTTTTTGTCGATTTCTTGGGTTTGACTAATTTTTCGGGAAGTGGTACGTCTTTAAGAACTTTAGGTCGTGATGCGTTGATATTTTGCCAAACACTTCTCGGAAGAAAAGGCAGGCGTTCCGGCGATTTTGGAAGGGTTAAGTCAATAGCTATTGAAGGGCGTCCCGTATTTTCCGGTTTTTTGGCTCCGGCTTTTAGCTTTTTGAGTTCGGCTAGAGAAGAGCTGCATTTTTTGTAGCTCGCTGGGTGGCCTTCTTTTTTACAATTTACGCACTCCGGTTGGTGTGTTCCTCGAATTTTACTGCACGGGAGACCGATATGATTTTCCGTGCATTTAATACATCTTGCGATGAAGTTGCACGCGTCGGCTGTGTGCGTCCATCTTTGGCACTTTGTGCCGCGCTGCGGAAGATTGCGGCTTGGGTGTCGCTTGTAGAACACAACACTGATGGGCACAAATTTAAGATGGCGCAGCTGGAAAATGTCTTTCGACTTTTCGTTGCGGGGAAGCACGATTTTCCAGAGGGGTAACTTCCGTTTTTTCGATCGTTTGCGGTAGGAAGAAAGCTGTTGAATGTCTAAGATTTCGTGACCAAGGTGGGCAAGCTCGTCTTTGATCTCCCCGGCTGGTAGTAAATAGGAGAAGAAGAAGAGTGGATGGTTAGTAATAATGTAATTTATTGTGAAATTATGTATATAAAATTCCTTATAGTAAGAAGATTGTATTATAATATTCTCAAATTGTAGTAGTAACTGAATGTTGTAAATATTTTTGTAAGTAATAATTGATTTTGATGATTATTGAAGACTGTATTGTTCTAAATCGCTCCTCAGGCCATGCTAGTAATACATAGTGCTTACAATTTTTTCCATATTTAATGCATATTTTTGATTAAATGTGCTTTTTGCGCTAAGAGGTGAGCGGTTTTTCTACCCAATATCTAGAAAAAATGGGTTTTTTATAACCTTGTTTAACATCAGAAGGTTAATTTTTTTCTCCCATATCTTTAGATTCCACCATCATTATTCTACTGGTTATGGACGGCTTCGTTGTGAAGTGTGTGCTGCGTATGACATTGGACTTGTTGATCTTCCTGGATGTAGACTGACTCCTTCCTCACTGCGGGCGGTATCTTGTGAGAGATTGATCTTCCAAATTGGGACATCTTATATGAACATCTCTTCTACTGACACTTACTTTTCCTGATTTTGACATTTGCTTTCCTTCTGTCCTTTCTTCTTCTACACACACATTACGCACACTAATCTTTACACAACAAATCTCTCCTTCATAGCCGTTTCATGGCACTTCCTAAGAGTGGCAATTGGGAACTTCTCAGGAACCACCAAATTCACAATTCTATTCAGTTCAGAGAGCTGGTGTTGGACCACAATTTTTATACGATGTTTTCACGCTAAAATTAAGTAGTAATTTTGCAGAATTAATTATTTAATTAGCGGAATTATTGTAAATATGGTGTGACAGTCGTTCCCACTTCGTTTTGAGCTGGTGTGTAGTAGAAAGTTCGTATTGAACTCGTCGAAAGTATACTGCAAGCCGTATCGTGTGGTCAACGTTTTCGGTCGCCGTATAGTGTTTTCTTGTCGATTGCTGTTTTTCTTATGGTGGTTCCGGGCTTTCAAGGTAAGTGCTGTGTTTATTGCTAGTTATGGCCTTGAGGTGTCCGATAGTAAATAAGGTGGTAGAGGATGAACTCTCTGATTTGTGCGAAAGTGTACCAATAGCAAATGTTATCCCCTGTCTGAAACAAAGTGTTTCAGCTAAGATATTATCTTACTTGGCAAAACAGTGGCTTGAAACCTCGAAAAATCCTTTGGTTATTGGTGATGATTGTAATTTGGCTTTGATCTTGCAAGATCTAATTAATGAGTATTTGATCTACTTGAATGATAAAAATGATGAACTAGCAGAGTCTATTTTCCAGAAAATGGTGAAAATGGTGGATGCAACTTCAAACAAGGCTTGTATACATGTTACTCAAATGGCTTTTAAGGTTGGAGGTAAAAGCAGTTGTCAGATACCCATTTCAAATTCTCCAATTAATCACAGACTGAGGAGTGGTAAAAAGGGTAAGAAAGGTGTAAATCTTAAAAATCCTCGAGTTTCTGGAAATGAAATTCATAATAAATCTGGAAAAAAGGGAGAAAAATTCATCAAATCTCTTCTAGTGATGAAGAGCTTAATCCTCCGACTATGGTTCCGTTGGTACCATATGCTGACTCGTTGTTAATTGATCAAACGACTGCTGAAATGTATGGTGACCCGCTTGAAGGTACCTCTTCAGGTACAGGTGATACCCTTGTATGTAAAACTAGATTTGATGTATTAAATGAGTTATGTGATGAACAGGAGATTTCATCTCTCATTAAAGGCAGTGGTAGTGGTACTAGTGGTACACATGTCAATATAAAAGGCAAGGTAAGAAAAGGCTCGGTTGTGGTTAATACAGAGCGAGTTGCTTGTGTTAATCAGGATGAGGAAGATAATTCTGAGGGCTTATCTTCTGAAAGTGACTTAAATAGTGATGGATCTGAAGTAAATGAGGAATTCAATATTGTTGATAGATCGAGGAAAAGGAAGGATATTCCTCCTATTTCTTTGAGTACTTGGGGTACTAACTGGCTTGACACTTATTCGCAAATGTGTCGTATTGCAAAATATAAACCAGAATTTAATACTGGTGTTGATAAAATTGTTGTAAAGGTTTTTTCTGAACGAGACCATAGGAAGCTAACTTCCTTCTTTATTAATAACAAATTCAAATACCATACTTATCAACTACAAGCTGATAAAACCATAAAAGTGGTAGTTAGGGGTTTCCCTAGCAATATGCTTAAAGATAACATCAAGCAAGCTTTTGAGAGGAATGGGTTCACGATAGTCAATATTAATCAACTCAGGAATTATCGTGAGAGAAGGCTTCTCCCCATTTTTCTATTGGAAATTCCTGTAAGGGACAAAGGTATTCATAATACAACTGAAATTTCTGGTCTCCCTGTTTCTGTCGAGGCCTATAGGGGTACAAATCGCATACTTCAATGTAGGCGGTGCCCACATTTTTTTCACAGAGATACTGAATGTTTTAATGACCCAAGATGTAGTTTTTGCTCTGGGAAACATTTTACCCGGGACTGTAAGCATAAAGGAAATTCAGATAAACTGAAATGCCTTCACTGTGGCTCAAATGAGCATACTGGTACATATCGAAATTGCCCGAAGCATCCTAAGGTAGAAAAGAATACACGTAATAGGGAATTTGCTCCAATTATTCCCCCATATTTAAATGTGTCACGAGAAAATCTTGATGAACATTTTCCTATACTGAAGGAAAATGATAATAATTATGAAAACTGTGAAGTTAAAGGTACTGATGAAGTTGTATCTGTTAAAAGTTATGCTAACTGTGTATTAAATGTTTCTATGGTAACTGAGAGTGTAAATATGAATGTATTACGAAAAGGGGTACATCCCTTGCATAATGGACAACCGCAAAAGTCAGAGGCAGAGTGGCTAGCCATTCTTCATGAGATGGTGATGCAAGCGGAAGATGCTTCTGAAGATAAGGACTTATGTACTGATGATATAATAAATGATGGACAAAATAATGATGTAGATAATGTATTGGATTCTAATATCGTTTCAAAGTTAGCAACTTGTAAAAATAGTGATGTTGCCTTGCAATGTAAACAGAAAAATATTGATCTGGGAAAGCAAGTTGCTGATGGTATTACTGAGTGTGTATTTGTAAATAATAATTTTGAAAATGTAACGGATATTATTAAAAATGTACCTGATAATGTATACGAGGAACCTGATGATGATTATATGACTTCTATTATAGAAAAATGTGAGTCTGATTTTGAAAATGCAAATACTAGGATTGAAAGAACAAAAATCCTCTCAAAAGGCATTACTAATGCTATAAAAATTTTTCTTCAAACCTCTTATTCTAAACAATAGCTTCTTCGTAGCAGTCTCAAAATTCTCAAATTAATAGGCAGTTAACTTTTCTCAGTTGGAATTGTAATGGTATTAAATCTGACTTGGTGGAATTTCGACACACCATTCGTGAATTTTTTGTTGATATTGTGTTATTACAGGAGACCTTTTTAGTGCCTGGGGATAAGCCAAAATTTTATCATTATACTTGCTACAGGAAAGATCGGCTTCATAATCGGGGCAGTGGAGTACTGATTTTAATTCGGAATAATATTCCTCATGAACTGATGGATCTTCCTAGTTCAAACTCACATGAAGCAATTGCTGTAAAAATCTTTCTTCCTAATTCTTCTCCTATGGTTATTTGTTCATTTTATAAACCGCCGTTAAGGACTTTGGACCTTTCTCTTTTTCAATTCCTTCTTGATCTAAATCTGCCGACATTTATTGCTGGGGATTTTAATAGTAAACATGAACTTTTTAATTCTTATGCTTCAAACCCAGCAGGAAGGCTTTTGGCCTCGTATTGTGTTAAAGAGAATATTGATGTGCATGCTCCTAGGGATCCGACGCACTTTCCATTTAATTCGGATCATAGATTTGAGATTTTAGTTTTTGGACTATCAAAGAGAATACCATGTTATATCTTTGTGGATACCATTCCTACATTACACTCTGATCATGATCCTGTTGTTTTTAAACTTGATTTTTTAATGACTCATACATGCTCCTATGTTGTTAAAACAAATTGGCCTAAATTCACTGAACATCTTCATGGAATGGACGTTATACAAATAAACAATCTCACTGCTGAAGCAATTGAGAGTGCGGTTGAGCACTTTTCTGGGATTATTAAAAATGCAATAACAGAGACTTCCAAACAAATCAAACCTGTTGATAAATTGAACTTGGCATATGAAATTAAAACACTTATAAGAGAGAAAAATTGAGTTCGGAAAAGATGGCATAGATGCAGGAGAAGAGAGGATAAAGTACTTTTAAATAGGTTGGTTAATAATCTAAGAAAGGAAATTACAATGTATACAAATGAAAAATTCAGAAATTTTATTTCTGAGGTTAAACCAAGTGATAACTCACTTTGGAAGGCTTATAAAATTTGTAAGCCAAGAACTCCTAAAATAACAAGAATACATGGTTCAACTGGACTGGTCTATACTGACAAAGATATTGCTGAAGCTTTTTTTAACACCTTAGAACAACAGTTCTCACCGAACACAAATCAACCTCTTGATATTGCCGATCATAATGAGGAGGTAGTGTCAAATTATATTGACTCGTTTAATATGCCACTTGGTGGTGAATTGGCTGCCCCTCCTATTACTTATGATGAATTAAATAAAATCTGAGCTGAGCTGAGCTGAATAAAGCCTATTTTGCCGGTTCCGCGGCACAAATTCTATGGCCGTTCTACCGGTCTTATTAGGGGGTCACTATGGAAGTGACCTATCATGTATCGTGTACGTGCATGAGGTGTATAATGTGTGTTTTGTTGTGTAAAAGTTGGACAAAATCGGGATTCAAAGCTCATAACAACACAATTTTCGCAGGTAAAACGCCGCCGCCTTCTGAAAACAAGAAAGAGTAAGTCATGAGATTAATACGCTATGACAATGGTCAGTTCCGGTTAGTTCGTTCTGAAGCTTAGATGTTATTTCGAGGAAAAACAATACTCGATCTATTTGAGCATGAAAAAACCCCAAGACTTCTTTTGAGGGCCGTTAAAAATAGATTAAAGATAAGATAACAATAAATAATAATAATAAAATCGACCATGCCGATTTGAAGTGACATCATGGAGGTGAACTCTAATTTTAGCTGTTTTGCCTTCTCACAAGTATCAATGTCCATGAATGTTAGGGCGCCATCTATTATCAACATTTAAAGTGACTATTTCTGATATGGGGGAGCAAATCCTCTACAAGGCTTATACACATGTTTCAAATTTATAAAATACAATTAGGTAAAATACAATTAATGAAAAATTAAGGAGAAAAAATATCTACAGTGTATTTACAAATTTCCTATATACAAATTTACACTTGCCAAGTTCTATATAGAAGATTCTGCGGCCTTCCATACCTGAAAATTAGCGCTGGATCATAGTCAACCAGCTCAGCAAGCTGAGCATTCTCTGAGTTTCTCAGAGTTTCATACTGGGTCTCCGCAAGTCTCTTTATATACTCAAAAAATGAATCCATATGAATGTCTCTCCGTATGTCTATGTTCCTCATGTACCAACTGGCACCCGTAAATTTTCTGAAATTTTTATTTTCAAAAATCTGAAGTGTCTGAATATTTTTCTTTGTAGCAAAAGCCCATACAGGCGACGCATAAGAAATAATAGGACGAATAACTGTTCTATATAGATGTAGCTTATTTCTAAGAGAAAGACCACTCTTTGGGAAAAATATTTTGTTTAGCATCCCTAGGTTCTTTGTAGCTTTCATTCTCACTTGCTCAGTGTGAGCTTTGAAGTTAATTTTTCTGTCCATTACCACTCCTAGATATTTGATATGTGGCTTCGGGGCAAGTGTGACATTTCCTAGCTCTATATGGTAATTAGGGCCCATAGGAGGATTGTGTCTTTTATGAAACCAGATAAAGCTACATTTCGAGTGATTCAACGCTATATCCGAGTCTCTGCAGTAATCGTCTATTTCGTCCACAGTTTCTTGTAAGTTATCAAATGCTTTCCGTGCATCTCTGCAGTTCGTACTGATTAAAACATCATCAGCATATTGGCTTAGCAAACCTCTTTGAGGACCAGGAAAATCAGTCACATATAGTGAAAACAGTTGAGGGCCTAGGACACTTCCTTGGGGGACGGAAGCCCTGACTGGTCTAATGGTCGAGTGTGCGTCCCCTATTCGTACTTGGAACTGCCTCCCACTCAAGTAGTTTCGTATAAAGTAAACAAACTTCGTAGGAAAATTCATCCTTATCAGTTTATAGATAAGCGTATCATGGTTTGTTCTGTCAAAAGCCTTTGCAAAGTCCAGAGCCAAAGAACACACATACTCTTTGTGATTCACAGCATCCATTATAAACTCAGTGGTTCTAAGGAGTTGTGTGACACACGAGTGCGCCCCCCTGAATCCATGTTGTTCCGGTCGAATTATTGCATTGTTACTACAGAAATTATTAAACCTCTTGATGTAAATTCTTTCAAACAATTTCCCTACATTAGACAATAAACTGATGGGGCGATAATTTTGTGGGAAGAGCGGATCAGTGCCCGGTTTGTGAATAGCCTTAATAACGGCCATCTTCCAAATCTCAGGAAAATGATTAATCTGCAACATGTTGTTAAAAAGATTGACCAGAGACCTTATGATGTTCGTGGGCAAGGCCTTAAGGGCAAGGTTCGAGATCTTATCACGCCCTGGAGCCTTTCTATTCTTGAGCTTTCTGATAAGCTCATTGACTTCCTCCATGTTAGTAAGCGGTACTTCTGCCGATTCCAAAACCGGGGGTGTGTGTGACTCAGTGTATTCTCTGATACATTCTTGTATCTGTTCCCTCGTCGTTGAGGGTTGCAAGTTATTCGGCGCAAATTGCTCTTCAAATGTGTCAGCAAAAGCTTCCGCAATATCAGGGGGGTTAAAAACAACGCCACCCCTTTGCCTGTGAATTCTGCTAATAATTGTGGCTTTCGGCTTGCAAATCTTAAGGGCCCTCCAGAGAGAGCCGTCAGCAATGTTGACTTCCTGCATAAAAAAGTTAAATCTCTCATGAGTGTATGCTCTGATCTCAGCCCTAATTTCCCTCTCCATGCTATTGAGAAGCAATTTGTCAATTCTGATTCTAAACCTTTGCCACCTCTTCCGAACTTTGTTCTTTGCCCTGATTTTGTTCAATAGCTCCCTTGAGAGCCCAAACTGATGCTCACTAGTTTTAACTTTGATAGTACAACGACAGATGGCGCCATTAATCTCGTCAGTAAGGGAAGCAACACTGTCATCTATTGCTTGCTCCGTGGGATTTTGAAGACTAATTACTGGAACAGCCAAAAGTTCATTAGTGAATTTTTCCCAGTCAGTCTTAAGACTGTAAGGAATCTTCCTTGAGATTAGAAAATCAAGTTGCAGTACAATCGGATTGTGATTTGAATCAACAAGCTCTGGGGGATGTGATCGAAATTGCCGATTCAATGTTTTTCGCTAGCGCAAAATCAATGACCGAAGCACGTTGCAGAGAGCATGATGGGAAGTGTGTGGGGTCCTTGGTCGCAATAATATCAATAACATTGTTTTGACAATAATGAAATAATTTAGTGCCTGCCCTTTGATCGTAGTCACAGTTCCAGGCAGTATGATGTAGATTCCAGTCTCCTGCTATAATAGTGGGGGTGTCTTTGTTAAACAAATGTGTAAGCAAGTTATAATCCAGGTTATTGTTGGGGGGTTTATACAGGGAAACAATATTAATGTTGGTGTTGTTAACACAAATGGTTACTCCCACCGCCTCAGTAGTATTAGAGTTCGGTAATTCAAGTACATCATAGGGAATGTTGTTACGAATGTAAGCAGCGACTCCTCCCCCCCTATTATGAAGTCGATCGCGTCTGACGCACTGGTATCTAGGAATTTTAACAGTGACGCTTGGTATGAGCCATGTCTCCTGACAGAGAAAAACATCCACATTAAATTCTACAAGTGCCTCTGTTAATTCTTTAATGCTGGGTTTGAGACTCGTGGCATTCCACGAGAAAATCGTAAGTGGCCTCGGAGGGCCACAGGTAGGCATTGTTGTTGTTGTACTAATTTTTGGTGCCTTTTGATAGGAAGTTAAGAACTTCAGTGAGACTACGAAGGATTTCAGAGAGAGTCCTTTCGACCTCTTTGGGCGGTTTACAACAGTTTGTTATTTTCTGCATGGATAACATAATAGATTTAATTTCATAATTAACATTAGTCTCTGAGGGAGAGAATTCCATAGAATTAATAGGTTCCTCCTCTCCCCTTTCTAATAATGTGGGCGTGTCTTGTTTGTTTACATCAAATGTGTTTACCACTACAACGGGTCTCTCCACTACCTCCTTGACCATTTCTGTCACAATTTCTTGCACGTCGCTAGCCATCTTTCTATCCAATGCCTTCTCAAGTTCAATGGCATAATCATGTTGCTTCAAGGAGAAGCCCTTGTAGAGAGGGTGTGCCCCCTTTTTGTTATAGTAGTGAGAAATTTTAGTGAAAGCCAAGGAGTTGGGTTTCTCAGTGAGAGGCGTAAACGAATTTCGTCTTACAAGTGGAACGTGTGATGATATCTCCATGGGAGCATCTCCCTCTTCTTCTTCTGCTAGTACGCAGTCCCCAATGGGCGTTCCCCTGATCACTTCAGCAAAAGAGCGGGTTTTATTACTCCGATTTATAAGTGGGTCATCTCTAATAATTGCTGGGAGGGAGGGAATAACTAGCCTACCTGATCCCTGCTGCTGTCTTTGCAGTTTCACAGGGCATCCCCCATAAGTAGAACAATGCTTACCATTACACAAGAAACACTTCTTTAAATTGATGTTGCCTTTATTAGGGCAGTCCCGCCCACTATGCAGTTGCGCACAAAAGGCGCAACGTGATCTTTCTTTGCAAGACACCGATGTGTGCCCTAGGATAAGACAATTTCTACATTGCAGGGTATTCCTGTTTCCTTTATACCTTTCAATTTGTACAGGTATCCCAGCAATCTCTGTAATATTAAATATCTCTTTATCCTTGATTGAGAATTCAACAAGGTATAGTGGGTAGTCATAACCCGTCCTGTAGTTTTTCATTTTTGCTACTTTAATAACCTCATGCCCTTGTGACATGATATCCTCCGCTATATCATCAGGGGGCACATTCACAGGGAGTCCTCTAATCACTATTTTGAGGTTCCTCTCACTTTCCATTTGGAAAGTATGAAATTTGAAATTTTTCTCATTACAGTATCTAGTAACTTTCCTATAGTCATTTTCACAAAATACTTTGATGGACACCGTTGTCGGAGTTGACTTAGACTCCGGCGGGAAATCACACATTCTCCTAATCTCCGCATAATTTTTTAACCATTTGGGGCCCCATTCAGAAAGAACTATTGGTGGGATATTGCTTTTTCTCTTCTTATAACTAACTTGGGTGAAACCATCATTATCATCTGTGTCAAGTACCTCTGAGGGCATGTCTCCACTGTTTATGTTTACATTCTCTTCCGGGAGAGTCTGGGAGCAACTCCTTCGCTGTGATTGATCAACACTATTTATGCCACTGGATATTATGGGAGGAGTTGGTGCCTCCTTATTAGTCTCTTCACTAAGTCTCCTGGGATTGTTAATTTCGGAATCCAGTACCTCACTAGACATCAGGGTACTTCGTCGAGGGGACGGGATAATTGGAGAAGTACCCACTCTAGGAATTGTGGGAGGGCTATCCTCCTGCGATATTATGTGATTGTCCTCCTGCGAACCTTTTTCACCACCCATATTAGCGGTCCCCACGCTAGAATTAGGGCTAGCAGTAATATCTCCTTCATAGCATATAATAGAATCTTGCGTATCATCAGAATCTATAGCAAAAGCTAAAGTCTTCTTTTCTGGGGAAGGGCTGATTACATGCAGCCTTTTCCTCTTACGAGAGGTATCCAATTTTCGAGCAATGCTTTCTGGGGACTTGTCTATTTTGGGTCTCTTGCGAAATTCAAGAGCAAGAATATGACAACATGGTTTGAGGGCAATAAATTCAAAGAACTCGCAAAGGCCTGTCACTAGAGCCGCAGAGGGGTCCTGCTGGAAACTTTCGTCACTGTTTAGATGATCAGAGAACAGAGACAAAATGTTATCAAACTTCTCAGCCGTTTCACAATCAGCATCCTCAATTGGATATAGATTAAGTTGAGCATCATGAAAAAATCCCAACCAGGGTTCAATAATACTAATCAATTCCTCTAGATTTTCATTAAACAACCGGGCAAAATTATCTCTAATATAACAAAACTTATCATCTATATTGCCGCCATCAACGGGACGGATTGCCGGACAAAATCTGACCATCATGAAAAATAGCGCATAATCCCAATTGACTTACCCGGGATGACAAACGCTGGAGATTCGTGGCTTCTCCGCAGATCCTCGATAGAACGTTATAATACTGACGTCGTCGAAGAGCTCCAAATAGTGCGACTGTTCCTCAGCTTTTCAAATGGTCGTCATGTGTTCGTGTTGGGAAATAATTCACCTGTTGCCAAAGATTCTGAACTTTTATTTTTGAATTTGTGTTGTGTTAAATAAAATCATTTCCAAACTTAGTCTAAATAAGGCTCCAGGGTTTGATAGGATTTCAACGCACGCTATTAAGCAACTTCCGAGAAACATGAAACAATCTCTTGTTAATATTTTTAATGCTATGCTTTCTTTATGCTATTTTCCTAATTACTGGAAACTAGCAATTGTTAAGATGATACCCAAAACACAGGAAACTTCACTTTTTCCACAGAATTATAGACCAATTTCATTACTTAGCCATGTTGCTAAACATTTTGAAAGGATTGTAACAAACAGAATTACAGATTACTTGGAAAACAATAATCTGATTAGGCCTGAACAATTTGCTTTTCGAAAGGAACACGGTACGGTTTTGCAAGTCCAGAGACTTGTGGAATTAGTACAAGATGCAAAGATACACAAGGAAATTACTTGTGCTGCATTTTTGGATATAAAGGCTGCTTTTGATAAAATTGATTTTGATACTTTCATATGCAAACTCATTGATTTAAATTTCCCAATGTATCTCATACTTACTTTAAACAGCTATCTTAGAGATAGATTTTTTCAAGTTCAGATCCAAAATGCACTTTCTACAAAAAGACAAATTACTGTTTCTTTACCTCAGGGTTCCATAATTGGTCCGGTATGTTTCAATATTTGCATAAATGATTTTCCAGCACCCCAGAGAGGGGATCTAGCATTGTTTGCTGATGATGCTGCAGTTATTGCTATCACAAATTTGCACATAATGCATTAGAAAACCTTCAGAGTACAATTTTTGATATTGAGGACTGGTGTGACACAAATAGTGTTGTATTAAATCCAAATAAATGTCAGTTTATATGGTTTACAAACAGGACGAAATTCCCACGTGATGCATCAATCACTGTAAATGACACTGTCATAAACACTGTTTCTTGTGTCAAATATCTGGGTGTTCATTTGGACATTAAAATGAATTTCAACAAACATGTATCTCAGGCTATTGTGAAAGCAAACAGAGTTATGAATTTTTTGAACAAAATTTGTTTCAAATACAGAGGTCTTTCTATTAAAAATAAAGTCATCTTATATAAAACGGTCATTCGACCTACCTTACTTTATGGTTGTCAGGCCTATCAAAACAGACCAAATATGTTGGCTCTTCAGGTATGCCAAAATAAGATCTTGAGAAAATTGTTACATGCTCCATATTATATTAGGAATGTTGATATAAGGAAAGATCTTAAGTTAACGGACATGTTAACTTATTCTAAGAAGCTCTTAAAAGCTCAATATAACAAAATGAAAAATTCGCAATATGAGCACATTGGGAAAATAGCACCGTATAGAGCTAGACAACTTTTAAAATATCCAAGGCCAAAAAATCTTTTGGCTAGAAAATGTGACGTAGTAAATAGGAGAAGAAGAAGAGTGGATGGTTAGCAATAATGTAATTTATTGTATAATTATGTATATAGAATTCCTTATAGTAAGAAGATTGTATTATAATATTCTCAAATTGTAGTAGTAACTGAATGTTGTAAATATTTTTGTAAGTAATGATTGATTTTGATGATTATTGAAGACTGTATTGTTCTAAATCGCTTCTCAGGCCATGCTAGTAATACATAGTGCTTACAATTTTTTCCATATTTTAATGCATATTTTTGATTAAATGGGCTTTTTGCGCTCTAAGAGGTGAGCGGTTTTTCTACCCAATATCTAGAAAAAATGGGTTTTTTATAACCTTGTTTAACATCAGAAGGTTAATTTTTTCTCCGATATCTTTAGATTCCACCATCATTATTCTACTGGTTATGGACGGCTTCGTTGTGAAGTGTGTGCTGCGTATGACATTGGACTTGTTGATCTTCCTGGATGTAGACTGACTCCTTCCTCACTGCGGGCGGTATCTTGTGAGAGACTGATCTTCCAATTTGGGACATCTTATATGAACATCTCTTCTACTGACACTTACTTTTCCTGATTTTGACATTTGCTTTCCTTCTATCCTTTCCTCTTCTACACACACATTACACGCACTAATCTTTACACAACAAATCTCTCCTTCATAGCCGTTTCATAGCACTTCCTAAGAGTGGCAATTGGGAACTTCTCAGGAACCACCAAATTCACAATTCTATTCAGTTCAGTTCAGTTCAGAGAGCTGGTGTCCAGGAGAACACAACAACACATTATGAGATAGGCCCCAGATCTCGCAGGGGACGGTCGCAAAATCTTTTTCTTCCAGATGCTACCCTTAATCTAACTTAGCTTCTACAGCCCGTACTCAGTCGGCGCTACATTAACTTAACACCCAAGTTAACCTTAATCTCCCAAAGAAAAAATAACAGTCAAATTGTGAAGTAACAACTCCCCCATGATGTCTGATCTTACTAGTCCAAACAAAATACCCGTATGTCTTTTCCACGACTTCGTCAAACAGCCATCCTACAAGTGCTGGAGCGAACTGACTGCGGTGTATCAACGGAAAGCAGATCTTGGCACCAAGGAGAAGGCGCTGCTTCTTCTACTCAAAGATATCGTCACTAATCACAACAAGGTCATCGAGGCAATTTCCACCTCAGACAAAGCTTGCAAAAGTGGACACACGTTCAGAACAGCCCTGACGGACTTCAAAAAAATCCAGACTCTAAAGGATCCCGAAGAGATCAACCCGAATTTCGAATCTCATCGAAGGAGCCATTAAGTACCTCCTCAACTATCCCGATCCTTGCTACTATGAGGATTATCCTGGGCTGGCTGGAATGAAACTTGAAGAAGTGGCAAGGAAACTCGAACAGCTGAACAGAAAGCAACCCGTCCACACCCCAACGGGAAAACACACATCAAAATCGGTCACCAAAGTCTGCACCAACACCGCAGACACGAGAATCAAGGAAAACACAGCCTTGACTAACCTGAGCCTTCTATCACCGTCGACAGATGCCCCCCCCCCCAGTGGATGCCCATATTCCCACCATCATCTTCGAAAGAAAAATCGATAACGAAGGAAATCCTTCATCGAAATCGAACTTTCCACAGACCACCAAGAGTGATTGCTGCTCAACGGACCAACCAAACCGATCCCCAGAGGAAAACACCACGCCCTCGGCTGTGAGTGACAACTCGCCCACCTCAACGACAGCAAAAAACAGCCACGCCGTCACTTTCGTCGGCGGTGGCCGCTGGTTCCGGATCGCTCGGTCCATCAGTGACATCTGCGCACAACAGTTCGAAATCAAACTTAAAAAAGACTGTTACACGATTCTCCTTAAAAATGAAGTTAACCAAAAGGAAGTCCTGAAATTTCTACGCGAAAAAGGATTCGAAATAATCCACTACGCTACACAAGCAAGCGAGTCAACGGCCGTTTTGCTAAAAGGCCTAGACCCCCAAACACCCACAGGGGAGATCAAGGACGAGCTCGCAAAACTTGGATATAAAATTCTGGACATTCATCAACTCACTTCTCAAAAAAGTAGATTGAAAAAACGCAAACTGCCCCTCTGGAAAATCGTGACTCCTCGTGACGAGAAATCAAGAAGCATTCTTCAATTGCATCAACTTAACTTCGTGCCCATCCGAGTCGAGACCTTTAGACGACACCGAAGCCACATACTTCCCAAGCGCTGCGTAAAATGTCAAAGATGGACGCACACAGCCAACGAATGCAATTTCGCCGAAAGATGCATCAAATGCACAGAAAGTCACGTCGGTCACCCGTGCTACAAAATCAGAGGGACACATCTACCGGAGTGCGTAAACTGTAAGGAAAAAGGCCACCCAGCGAGCTACAAAAAATGTAGCTCTTACATAGCCGAACTCCAAAGGCTAAAATCCGGGAACTCGTTACCCGTAAAAAAGGGACGCCCCATCCAAGCAGTTGACGAAAATCCACCGAAACCGACGGAACGTCCAACGTTTCTCCCGAGATGTGTATGGAGAAACATAAATGCGTCTCGCACCACCGAAAAAAAAGACTTAACACCCGAAGGAAAAATTACCAAGAAATCGATAGAAAATACAAGTCCAGAAGTTGCATCGAAAGAAAAAACAAAGTCCGACGAGAACACAAGAACCAATCCCGAACCGAGTTCAAACTCTACGGACTTCGCAACACATTCTCCATCTACGGACATAACAAAAAACGAGAAATACCGAAACTCTGCTTCGAGGATATTCTCAAGTTCAACTCTAAAAAAGACCGGCGAGCAGTCTTCGATAAATTCTTATACGAGGCCGGGAATATTATCTAATGAAAATAAGCCTCGATTTTCCTCGCCCAAAAAATCGAAGAAACCCTTATAATAATCGGAAAGTATACTATTCTTTTCCGTTTTCCTTTCCTCATCTTTTTATCTATCAAAAAAAAAAACCCACTCTTCAAAAAAACTTTGAAAAATTTTGCTCAAAAAAAAAAAAATCGTGTTTTTAAACTTTCTTCTCATCGAAAATCCTATCTTTTCTGGACTTTAAAAATAATCGTACTAATACTGTCTCTTTTCTTTCCCACTCCTTGCTACTAACATTATTGTGCATTTCATGTTTTCTTGCAGATTCCAACCAATACGGAGTCGGGAACCGTCTAGACCAATACCAGACGAGCAGGCACACATCAAAGACGTTGTCCGACCGAGCTTTCTTCACAAGCGAAGCATAATCATAATAATACTGATAACGTTAGGAAGTGGTGGCATTTTGCATCGATAAAATTTAAATTTAATTGAAAATCAGTGAAACATTAAGTAACTTTTTTTCAAAAGAGGAATTACTCCCAACCTTCCCCCCTCAAACATTCACTTACACATTTACACAAACATTACTCCCTTGTCTTTCTCTTCACCAGGGGGACGCGACGGGCCCCCAGCCCTTATGGGAATAGATGGCCCGCACAAGGGCCAGTTAATTCCCGAAAATTTTTTATTCTGTTCTGGTGGTGTCCAGGATCTGCTCAATTTCTTCTCTTCGATTATAGCTGTTTTTGTGCTTGTATATTTCAATAGCCTCTCTGTAGATTCGTGGGAAGAAGTGGTCAACATTAGCTATTACCTGTGTTTTGCTGAACTGTACACTGTGATTGTCGTAAAGCGCATGCTCTGCCACCGCCGACTTTTCTGTTTGGCCCATTCTGCAGCATCGTTCGTGCTCTTTTATTCTCGTGGCCACAGATCTTTTTGTGGTTCCAATATATACCTCACCACAGGTGCACGGTATTCGGTAGATCCCCGGTGTTGATAGAGGGTCACGATGGTCTTTTGCTGATCGCAGCATTTCACATATTTTTCTGGTTGGTTTGAAAATGGTCTTTATATGATGTTTTTTCATGACCTTGCTGATTCTTGCCGTCACTCCGGGGATAAAAGGCAGCACAGCTTTTCCAATTGATTGTGACTGCTCTTTTTCCGTTGGTGATTCCTTGATGGAGCGCAAGGCTTTCTTGATGTCGTCTTTTGTGTACCCATTAGAGCGGAAAACTGTTAAGTGCTCAATCTCTTTACCTAGATCTTTTCCTTCACATAGTCTTCTTGCCCTCTCGATCAAGGTTTTCAATACGCCTCATTTTTGATGAGGATGATGATTGGAGAGCTTATGAACATATTTGTTGGTGTGAGTAGGCTTGCGATAGATGCTGTGGCCTAAACGTCGACCTTGACGGCTGGCCAGAACGTCCAAGAACGGGATCTGTCCTTCTTTCTCTATTTCCATAGTGAACTTCATGTTCTCATGAATTCCGTTGAGATGGTGCAAGAATCGGTGAAGATTTTCTTCACCATGCCCCCAAACAACGAATGTATCGTCAATGTAGCAGAGCCAAATTGTTGGTTTGAGAGGCGCTGTTGTTACTGCCTGCTCCTCGAATTTTTCCATAAAGAAGTTGGCAACTACCGGGCTCAAGGGGCTTCCCATAGCTACTCCATCCGTCTGTTCATAGATGATGTTGTTCCAGGTGAAATAGGTTGTAGTAAGGCAAAGCTGGAAAAGGCCTACTATATCTTTTTGGAATATTTCATCGAGTAGTGCTAAGACGTCTTTCAGTGGCACCTTGGTGAACAATGATACGATGTCGAAGCTCTCCAGTATATCATCAGGTTGCAAGTTGATATTTCTTATTTTTTCGACGAAGTGACCAGAATCTTTCACAAATATGCTTGTTTTTCCTATGTGCGGCTGCAAGATGGTGGTTAACACCTTGGCTAGATTGTAGGTGGGAGATCCAATGGAACTCACAATCGGCCGCAGCAGAACCAGTTCTTTATGTATTTTCGGCAAACCATAAATGCGAGGAGAAAGTGCTTCTGTTCTGCAGATACCTTTTTTCTCATTCTCAGGTAAAGACGAGGATTTTACCAAACTGTTCATCTTCCTCAGGATCTTTTGTGTTGGGTCTTTTTTGAGCACTCTATACGTTGATGGATCCAAGAGTTCTGTCAGTTTACGGCCGTATTCTTCTGTCTTCATTATTACCGTTGCATTTCCCTTGTCTGCTGACAGAATGAGAATATCTTTATCAGAGTTGAGGCTCCTAATCGCTCGTAGTTCGGCTGCTTTTAGATTTTTCCGGGGTGGCTTGGCTCTTGTCAGAATTCTGGATGTTTCTACTCGTATTTCTTCTGCTTGCTCTTCTGGCATGTTTCTCATGTACTGCTTCAACATTTGCGATGATTTCTTCATTGGGAATTTCCCGTGGGGTGATGGCAAAATTTCCTCCCTTGGCGAGCACTGACACTTCGTTTTCTGTAAGCACTCGATCTGTCAAGTTCACCACAGTCTTTTTCATGTCCATGGGTGGATGCTCAAACCGGCATTGGTTGATCTTATGAAACTTCACTTTTTGACGTTCTGTGTTGCGGTTGATGTGGTTCTCCATACTCCTGTACGTGATCCCATCGATTTTATTCCAGTACTCGGGACTCGGCTTGCTACTCAGGTGATAGAATATATCCAGTATGTTTTTGTCGGTTCTGGCAAGTTCTCTTCGCGTGAAGTGAATACGTTCGCGAAGCAACGATTTCTCCAATCGGTTGTAGATGCGGTGAGCTTATGCAGTAACGAAGAGGCGTTTCATCTTCAGAAAGGCGGGAATGATATTCGAATCTCGGCAACGTGACAAGAATGCGAGCGACGACAGCAGTTGCGCTTTTGATCTCCTAAGTTTACTTAACTTCCGGTAAGACTTGACAACTCCCTCCCCGTAGAGGCGATGTAAATAGTTGATAAGGTTTTCGCGACAATCATTTGATAAAATCAGTTTTCCGCTCTAATGGGTACACAAAAGACGACATCAAGAAAGCCTTACGCTCCATCAAGGAATCACCAACGGAAAATGAGCAGTCACAATCAATTGGAAAAGCTGTGCTGCCTTTTATCCCCGGAGTGACGGCAAGAATCAGCAAGGTCATGAAAAAACATCATATAAAGACCATTTTCAAACCAACCAGAAAAATATGTGAAATGCTGCGATCAGCAAAAGACCACCGTGACCCTCTATCAACACCGGGGATCTACCGAATACCGTGCACCTGTGGTCAGGTATATATTGGAACCACAAAAAGATCTGTGGCCACGAGAATAAAAGAGCACGAACGATGCTGCAGAATGGGCCAAACAACCATTGCCATTGTATGTGATTCGAAGCACCGGTTTTTACCGCATCTTCTTCGTCTTGGGAATTCATAATATGAATTACTGGTAATTAGACATGGCTATATACTCATTATAATTATTTAATGAGTATAGAAAGAGTGGAGACGAGACCCTAACATGACTGGGCGTGGAAAGGTTGGAGCAATGATGGGGATAATCTGGGCTAAATATGGATTATATACTTTATATACAAGCAACATTTCACAGTTATCATGAATTCTTTCTAATTTGCTTTATCGTGTGTTGGACTTGGTATTGTAATTTGTATACCTTGTTTTCTGCTTAAGTATGCATGTTACGAATATTTATTTCCTATAATTTTGCATATGTATTCGTTAAAAGGTCTGGGTTATAAAAATGGATAAATAAAATACACTGCTCAAAACAATTGGGAGAGCAAGCAAAAAAGTGAAGAAAACCGTGCGAGACAGCCACGTATTGGCATACAATGGATAGTACACGCGTATCAATGCGCAATACAGAAAAAAGACGTAAACAAATTTGGAATTAAGCTTTAATTCTTTGAAAATATGGAAAAAACATGAAAAGATGATTTAGGGCAACAATTTGGTTACATGTAAACTATAAAAAAAAGTACTGTTTAGACATGATGCATGAGTTTTAATAGGGCGTGTGGTCTCCTCGAACAGCTAAGACTGCTGCACACCTGTTTGCCATGGATGCGATGAGGTTATCGATCAGACTTTGGAGAATACTGTTCCACTCCTCAAGAAGTGCAATCTGCAAGTCTCGGACAGTAACAGGCGGCCTTGGTCGCGCAGCAATGCGTCGTCCAAGGATTGGATTGGATTCAGGTCAGGAGAGCACGCTGGCCATTCCATACGCTGTATTGTTTCAGCTTCAAGCATGTTCTCCACCAGACGAGCTCTATGCGGTCGGGCATTATCATCCTGGAAAACAAAGGAATCTCCAATGGCTCCAGCGTAAGGGATGACATGAGGTCGCAGTATCTCGTCTGAATACCTTCGGGCCGTCAAAGTGCCATCCCGAATGATATGCAGGTCCGTACGTCCGCCTATGCTGATTCCACCCCATACCATCCAACCAGCTCGTCTGTATTGTGACCTTTCACGAACGAATGCGGGGTTATTTCGAGTGCCCCTGTCCCTCCATACCAGAACACGTCGGGTGTCACACTCCAGACTGAATCGGGACTCGTCTGTAAACAGCACTTGGCTCCAATCATGTTGCTCCCAATCTCGATGTTCAGCAGCCCATCTTCTTCGGGCCGCACGGTGGCGTGGGGTCAACGGAATGCAGACCATTGGCCTACGTGCATAGAGCCCTCCCTCATGAAGCCGATTACGTACTGTTTGGCTGGACACCCTTCGTCCTGTTCACAAGAGCAACCGTCAGCAGCTGCGTAGCATTCTCTGTTCTGTTTCGACGGGCTGTTAACCGTACATACCGGTCATCAGTTGCTGTAGTGGCGCATGGCCGACCTTGCCCTGGTCGACGTCTAACATTTCCTGTTTCTTGGAATCGATTCCACAGCCCTGCAACAACACTTCTGGCGACTCCAACAGCGTCCGCGACACTACGTTGTGTTTGCCCGGATTCCAGTCTGCCTATAACACGCCATGCCATGGATTCCGGTAAATCACGTTGTTGAGACATCAAGTCACGTTGCCTCAAAAAAAAAAAAAATTACTGCGCAATCAAATTTCACAGTTACGGCAGTAAAACAGACGTTTCTGCAACATCCCGATTTCTGCCCTTATCTCCTTTTTCTGGTTTTTGACGTCATGAACTTTGATTTGCATATGAAGTTTTCTTCCGTTTCCTGCTAGGCTTTAAATTATGGATGATTCATTTTATGTTACTTATCGGTATACATCTTTGCGTAATTTTGTTAAAACCATGTGCTCCCCTAATTGTTTTGAGCAGTGTATATACAAGTTATGAGAATATTTTCTCTATGTCGCCATCTGTTGAGGATTCTTTGAGTTCGAAAAGTTCGAATATTTGTTGTCTTGGTTATCAGGAATAATATCTAATATCTGAGGTTTTTTATTTATTTATTTTTTTTATTATTTTATTTTTTATATGTTTTCCTGGATAGTAAAGATTACTAATATATATAGTCTGGGTTAAAATATATACATGTATTGCGAGAAGGGAATTCTCAAGGCAATCTTTTGACTTGATCATTTTATCTGTCTTTGGCGCCATCTATGATTTGCGAGAGAATTACAAATTTTTCATATACTCTTATTTTCTTCTTTTAGCGTTCATACGTAATCTGTTGTGGTCGAGATTAATTTGACCTTATCTATTTTCTTTTCTTTTTTCCCGACGGCCATTGTACTTTGCCTCGGGCGTATTAATGCCTCGTGGTTTTTTTCTTGTTGTATTTAGATCTCTCTCTTTTTTTTTTTTTTTGTTATTAATCGAGTTGAATTTGTTGTTAAAGTTGTTGAGTTTTCTTCGACGCAATATCATGGATTAGTTTATTTACTTCCATTTAGGGTAAGTGGTTTATTATCAATTCATAATTTCTTTTAGTCTTAATTTTTTGAGGTTATTTTCTTGCGGTTTTATTCTGGTGATTGCTTGTGTACTGTTTTTATTTCCTATGACACATGGTTGAGCTGGCTCGCTCGTTTGGCAGACGTGGTCTCGACGCGGTTTCCGTTCTGGTCATCATGGAAGCTCACTTCCAGACTATTTCTCCAGGATCATCCATCTTGTAAGTATCCTCGGGCAACCAGAGTGTTATTCTATAGCACGAAGAAAAAGCTTCAACGTCCGAAAAATTTCGGGAAAAGGGGGGGGGGGATTACTCGGACGGGACGAGGTTTGACTGCCTCCAAAAACAGAGATTGACCGACCAAGGGCGTAGCCGGGGGGGGGGACTTGGGGGTCTGGTCCCCCCCGCCGAAATGTGAGAAAATGACCGAAAAAAGGGAAAAAGATGGCCAAATCCATTGTTCTGTCACTTTGGTTCCCCCCCCGAACGAAATTTCTGGCTACGCCCCTGTGACCGACCCTCCAACGTTTCCGAAGTGTATATCAAAATGCAAAGGGGGCGGGGCTTAGGAATGCGCACCCTTTTGGTTCGTAGCGCAAAATTTTATCACCCAACTTGTGACCAATTGAGATGAAAGGGGCATTCCCTAAATCTGGAGTAGAACACGCCCTGAACCAGAACTAAACTACGGGGCCTTCAACTGAAACATCGAGGGATGATGCACTGAAATATTAACTAAAATACAAAACACTTAATTAAGCACAACACTTTAAATTAAAACACAACATATAAAAATCAAAATTTAAATTTTACCATCTTGTGGGAAATTGATTCAGCTTTACAACAAGAGGTCATACCACCCTTTGCTATATAAATAAAAGTACAGGAAAATATTTTTCCACACGACAAAGAAAATTAAAAAATTAATTAACACTCCATCTTAATTTCACGATGATACATAGAATACACATATTTGAAATATCTGCATGTTTTCTGATCGAAACTACAATTTATATTCATTGTTGACATGTTTTGAAGGCCCGTGTAGAGAACTTTCTTTTTCCAAAAATTTAAAATGTTTAACAAATTACTTAATTATTGCGGAGAAAAATTAGTTCAGTGTGAATACCTCATTCTCTAGTTAACTTCTAATGACAAAATTAAAAAATTCAGACACGAAATACGGTAGTTATGTGTATTTCAAGGCAATAAAATAAACAAAATAAAAAAAAATTCTCTCTCTGCGTCACCTTCGAGATCGGAAACGAAAGCTCGGAAAAAATGGCTATCTCTTGCCTTCTCACGAACGGATGAATTCACATTCACAAAAACTATTAATTTCTTCAACGAAGACACTTCAATTTGGCTCAAAACTTGACACAAAGGAGGGAAAAAAATTGAGGATTAATTTAGTGAAATCGGCTAAACACTCTTAGGCATCGGGACCGTACCCAAATTCCAAAATTTTGAAAAAAAAACATACAGTGTGTACCAAAAGTAGGTGTGCAGCCTACTCGTTTTCCCAAATGACAACTCGAGCTAGCATTTTTCCCGAATATTAACTGAATGGATAATCACAGGATTTAGACCTGCATCATCAAACAAAGACAGTAAACGAATTTTCTTGAGACGAAAAACACATATCTAGGATTTGACAAGAATCACACGTATAGGACATGACTAAATCTTGATTACAAATTCCCTATTTATGTCATATGTCAAAAGAGGGGGGAAAAGTGTCCCACGACTTTTCCACCTTGATATAAATATGCCTCGCAGTACGTATATGTTAGATCTATTATTATGTTTTTATTGTTTAGGGGCCGTTCAAGTATTACGTCATCATCGATGGGGGGGGGGGGTTCCGATTCACTGACTTTTGATGACAAGGGGGGAGGGGGGTTTGGATAATGCTTCCGTCAACAACCACCCTTTATGAAAATATGAGTTAGGATTCAGAGGGACAGAGCTGATGACGAAATTTTGCTGACAAGGGGGGGGGGGGCAAAAATGGCTAAAAATTTGCTTACGTAATACTTGAACGGTCCCTTATTAATTAAAGTATTGTCACGTAGAATTTTGAGTAGTTTCATGTGATGAAATAGTGAATGGTTCCGAGAGGCAAAAAATAAACTGTGAGCAAAACTAGAGGCAAACAACATCAATTGATGTTTATGTTTCAGGGAATGATTTTCCCTGAATACTCCCACACACAAATGTGCGTGTATGTGACCTAAATTACAGACATTCCAAGCAAGGGGGAAAATCGGAGAACATATCCCTATAGAACATATACTTGTTTAGGTACACGTTGTGAAAGTAGACCGTAATTTTAAAATTCCTATATAGGTGCTTACCCAGGGCCGTTTTAAATGTATCATGGGCTCCCGAGCCATGTGCTTTTTTCTGACGCCTTACTTAGCAAATTCACTTGGTTACTCCTGAAATTTTTTTTACCAGATGTAATTTTCGTGACGCCCCATCTTCTTTCGAAACTCCCCAGGGCCGGGCCGTCATTTCAACTTTTCCCGGGGGGGGCAAAGAACATGTACTCAATGTATTTATAATTTTATATATATATATTTGTATATATACTGTCTTTAGTGTATTTTCAAAAGACAGGGTTGGGTGCCCCCTGACCCCCCCCCCCAAATCACGGGCCTGCTCCTGGGGCCAATCCCAGCTGGGCCCCGTGTGTTTACCACAAACCCGTCATTTGAAGGATAGGGGGGCTCTTGACCCCCTCCGGCTTTCAAAAATACGCTAGAAATTATATATATATTTCTTGCGATTTCTACAGACGCAAGGTGTATCTCGGCAGGTGAGCAAGGTGTAGCAATTCAGATCTCGACTAATGACGAACGAACTGACTTAGCGGTACTACATATTTTGGTCGCCAAGTCACCGCCAAAGTTGGCGAGATATCGTAATTCAACACTCCCACCCAATATGTAGCCCATTACTTTTGCGAATACAATTAAAAATTACTCTTGACAATGGCTTTGTCATGATATCAGCCCGTTGATCTCGGGATGGTACATACATCACAGACATTACATTATTTTCACATTTTTCACTCACTGAATGAAATCGAACGTCAGTATGCTTTGATCTACGATGAAATTGCGGATTTTGCACCAGCTTTATAGTACTTTGGTTGTCCACATAGAGAACTGGAATGTTACAGAATCCGATACGTTCTTTGAACAACAGCTTCAACCACACCAGCTCATTAGCAGCTTCACTTGCGGCTACATACTCAGCCTCCGTCGAGGAGATGGCTACACTGTGTTGAAGTCTTGAACACAGGTGATAGTAGCACCTGAATTCAAAGAGACCATTCCAGAAGCTGACCTTCGAGTTTTCTGATCACCAGCATGACCTGCATCACTGTAAACACAGAAGCTTGATCTCAGAGATGAACGATACATCAGGCCCAAATCAGTGGTACCACGAAGGTATCTGTAAATCCTTTTCACACGAATCCAGTGATCTTTTGTTGGTTTGCACAAAGCTCGAGA
This sequence comes from Pholcus phalangioides, assembly GCF_987345545.1. Lineage (NCBI taxonomy): Eukaryota > Metazoa > Arthropoda > Arachnida > Araneae > Pholcidae > Pholcus > Pholcus phalangioides. The sequence goes on along the minus strand of NW_028301615.1, from coordinate 5,179,680 downwards.
CAAAAGTTACAGCAAACGCTATATCTGGGCGAGTAGCCACAGCTAGATACTGTAAGCACCCAACTGCTTCTCTATGGGGAACATCGACAGGATGAGTCGAGTCCTGAGCTTCACTGGTTTCACATGGAGTAGCTACTGGCTTAGCTTGCTCCATACCAAAACGATGCAAGATTTTCTCAGCATACAGGCCCTGAAATATGAAAATGTCCTCATTTTCTTTCTGTTGAACTTGGACACCCAAGAACGAGTCTAGTGGACCATCAGTTATCTTGAACTCTTGCTTCAGATCAGCGATCAGCTTGTCTATCTCCAACTTGCTTGATCCAGCTACCAGTCCGTCATCAACATATAGAGCGATGATGAGCATCTCTTCCTCAGTCTTTCTAGTAAACAGACAAGGATCAGCCTGAAATTGTTGAAAATTCAACTTGGTGATGAATTGCCCGAATCGACGATTCCAGCATCGAGGAGCTTGCTTTAGTCCATAAAGCGAACGTATAAGGCGACATACTCGACCAGAGCCATCATCATATCCCTCTGGTTGTCGCATATAAATTTCCTCATCAAGAAATCCATACTGGAAAGCTGTTTTCACATCAAATTGATGAATATGTCAAGGTGGGAAAAGTCGTGGGACACTTTTCCCCCTCTTTTGACATATGACAAAGATTTAGTAATCGAAATTGTTCATGTCTAGTGTATGTGACGTTTTTTTGTGTGTCAAATATTGGATATGTGTATTTTGTTTCAAGAAAATTAGTTTGTTGTCCTTGTTCATTAGGGAAAACGATTAGGTTGCATACATATTTTTTGAACACACTGTATGTGTTTTCAAAATTTTTCGACTTTCGATGCGATCTCGATATCGGAAAGTTTGCCGATTTGTCTAAATTAATCCTCTGGAATTTTGCCCCCTTGGTGTCAAGTTTTGAACCTATTTGAGGTGTCTTCGTTGGAAAAAAATTGATAGCTTGTAAAAATTTAAATTCAATCCAGTATGGTAAGGCGAGAGATAGCCATTTCCCCGAGCTCTCAAAGGTGACTCAGTGAGAGGATTTTTTTATTATTTTGTTTATTTTTGCTGTTTGAAACACACAAAATTACCGCATTTCCTGTTTGAAACTTTTGTTATGTCATCAGAGTTTTTCTAGAGGATGAGATAATCATTCTGTGTGTATGTGTGTGTGTGAGTTAATTTTTGGATTCATTAATTAATTAAGTCATTAATAATTTCATATTTTTGGAAAAGGAAAGTTACACACGGGCCTTTGATAATTGTTAACGTTGAATTTTGATTATAATTTTGATTGGAAAATATACGGATATTTCAAGCAAGTGTATTCTACGTGTCATCATGAATTTAAGATCATGTGTTAATAATTTTTTTTAATTTTCTTTGTCGAGTGACAAGATTTTCCTGTACCTTTGTTTATGCACCAAAGTATGTCGTGTGACCTATCGTCGAAACGCGGAATTAATTTCCCATGAAAATTTTAATGCTAAAATTTGATTTTTATTTTGATATGTTTTGTGACGTAATTAAGCGTTTTCTTTTTTGTATAACATTTACAGTGCATTTTCCCTGATGTCAGAAGAGCCCCGTAGGAAGTCAGTTTTCGTTCAGGGCGGCATTTGGTCCAGGTTTTAGACATGCCCCTTCACCTTAATTGGTCAAAAGTGGTGTCGTAAAATGGTACGCCACGCATCAAAGTGTGCGCATTTCGTAGCCACGCCCACTTTTCCAGTTTATATATATATATACTCTCGAAACGTCAGTGGGTTGGTTCAGTTTTCGGGTTTCTCACGACAGGGGCGCGTTCCCTTCGCGATGGAAGTCCCCCCCCCCCTTTCCCCAATAGAAATGTGAATTTTTCCTCGCGAAATGTAGTAAATGTTCGCTACCGTTGTAGTTCTCACATTTTTGCCGATTCTATCATGATGAGGTATCCTGGAGTTTGTCACCATGGCCAGAGCGGAGCCGGAGTACGTGTCTACGCGGGTATCTACCTCAACTAAAAAAGTTCTCGAGAATGTCACTTCTATCTTGGATCGGTCACCTGCTTCCCGGTAGCACAATTCCATTATGTACACAGGTTTAAACCTGGGATACGCTCATTGGCGAAGATCACAATGACGTCATTTAAGATCGAGGGAAATTCTAACTCCGAAACTTTCTCGTGACGTACTAGCCGAAGAGCCGAACATTACCGATTCGGAGCAATGGCTGTTACCCTTCCCGGTACCCATTGGACTTCATTGAGAACTGTACTTGGTACGTCCAGAGGACTCGGAATGCCGACTCCTGAGAGACCAAAGGTAAAGCCACTCGGAATTTGAAGGTATGTGAGATTACTTTCTTGTTTTCTCTCTCATTTACCATTTTGTTTGTGTAGCGGGTCTGGTTGTTAATATTGTAGTGCGTTCTTATCTGTATAGATGGCGCACCCTCCTCACGCTCCTGGTGATTGTAAAAAAAAGAAAATTTGTCAGTTGGAATTGTACTACCGATTTGTATACACGTGTCATCCTTCTCGTTATGTTTCTTTCGTATGTTAAGTCGTTAAGTTTTCATTACGTTTTATGTCGTCACTACAAGCATCGGATCACTGGTGACCTATAGGACGCATCTGATTTTGGACATTGAAGTTTATTTCTCCATCGTTTAAATTTCGTTTTCGCGCCTTGTGCTTTCCGTTCGTACGCTCTTCAAAGATGAAACTTTTCTAATCTCCTAGTCTTTTGGATATATATATGCCACGCCTACTCGTTTCTACCCAATATAGAGATGTTCCTGTAAATTCAAGGTGAGGAATAAACTTTCTACTCTCGATTTGCCGGTCTCCATACTTGCATTTGTCATGGCTCAACCTATTGCATCAGCTGAAGCTTCACGTGTTGCCTTTCGAGCCCCTCCGTTCTGGGAAGCAAATCCAGAGATTTGGTTTCTTCAAATTGAGTCACAATTCAAAACGGCAGGCATAACCGCCGATGAAACTAAATTTCACGCCGTTGTAGGAGCTCTTGGTTGCGAAGTTTTGAACCTTAGATACATAGTTCAAAACTTCGATATATCGACTTTCTAATAAAATAAAATAAAAAACTTTCAATAAAACTTTCTAATATCGTTCGCAATCCTCTTCAACAGCACATGTACGAGACTCTCAAAACTCGGGTGCTGGAGCAGTTTCAACAATCAGAATCTTCCAAATTGCGAATGTTACTCCAGGAGCTTCAACTAGGCGACAAACGCCCGTCCCAGCTTTTGCACGAAATGCAAACGTTAGCTGAGGGTAAAATGGAAAGTGACATTTTGAGAAATCTCTGGATGCAGAGATTACCTTTGCACTCCCAACAAATATTACAAGCTTCTAGTGAACCGTTAATTGGGTTAGCGGAAATAGCTGACAAAATCTGTGAGCTTTCTCATGTTTCATCTAATACTTCAGCTGTGTCTCTTCAGAGTTTGATGATTTGAAAAACGAAATTGCTTCGCTACGGCAATCATTTGAAAGGCTTTCGCGATCTCCTAGACCATCTCGCGGTTATTTTATTTATTTATTTATTATTTACAAACCTGTGCAAGGCCAGTAGGCTCTAACTCCACAGGTGCACAATTCAAACAATCAATAAAATTGGAAAGAGACGGCAGGGAACATCAGTACACATTCATACACACGAATATATGCAAAGAGAAAAATGCATAAAAGATGACGCTAATAAAGAAAAAAAAAATCGGAAACGATCTCAATCTCGTAACCGAAAGAAATTCGGCGATGCTTTGAAAAACGGAAGGCTTTGCTGGTACCATGAGCAGTTTGGAGAAAAAGTTCATAAATGTATTCCTCCATGTCAATTTCAGGAAAACTAGTGGGCTCGTCTGTTTCGGCGACAGCTGACGAAAGCCTTCTCCATAGTCGCCTATTTGTCAGCGACGTTAATACGGGTTTCCGATTTCTAATTGACACTGGCGCATCAATCAGTTGTTTTCCAAAACGCCTGACTAACTTGACAAAACCTCACAACCTCTCACTATATGCTGCAAATGGATCCGAAATCCAAACGTTTGGCAACAAAAATCTAGTTCTGCATCTTGGATTAAGGAGGGACTTTCCTTTCGTTTTCACTGTGGCAGATGTTTCACATCCCATTATTGGAGCCGACTTTTTGGAAAGATTTGGTTTGCTTATAGCTGTTAAAAATTCTCGTTTGATCGATAACGAAACATCGCTATCAGTGAATGGTTTAGAATCCCAAAACGGCTCTTTTGGTTTAACGCCGATCTCTGGTGATTCTCCATACCACCGCATATTAGCCAAATTTCCTCAGCTTACCAGCTCAGTTTTAAATGCAGTTCCAAAGAAACACTCTGTCATGCACTTCATCGAAACTACGGGACCACCGGTTTTCGCAAAAGCTACAAGATTGTCTTCAGAAAAACTTGCAGCTGTTAAAAAAGAATTCAATGAACTGGTGCAAAAAGGTATAATTCGGCCTTCAAAAAGCCCTTGGTCGAGTCCCATCCATCTTGTACCCAAAAAAAGCAACGAATGGAGAATTTGTGGGGACTTCCGCGGACTCAATGCAATAACCATTCCAGATAGATACCCGCTTCTAAATATACAGGATTTTTCCATCAACTTGAGTGGTAAAAAGATTTTTTCAAAAATCGATTTAATAAAAGCATATCACCAAATACCGATCAATCCTAAAGACATTCCCAAAACCGCCATAATTACGCCCATTGGGCTATACGAATATGTTTATATGTGCTTCGGCCTGAAAAATGCAGCTCAAACGTTTCAGCGTTTCATTGACGAAGCATTTCGTGACTTAGATTGTTGTTACGCATATCTCGATGATTTGTTAATCGCTTCCATTGACGAAAAATCTCATAAAGCTGACTTAAAACGTGTTTTTGAAAGACTAAATGACTATGGTATCGTGATCAATCCATCTAAATGTGTATTCGGTCAACGTCAAATTAATTTTCTGGGTTTTCTTATTTCTCCCGATGGGATTGCACCTTTACCAGATCGAGTGCAAACATTGCTCGATTATCCATTCCCATCAACAGTGACTGAATTGAAGCGTTTTTTGGCAATTGTAAATTTCTATCACAGATTCCTTAAAGATGCCGCCAGGGTGCAAGCTCCTTTGCATGAATTAGCAAAAAGCAAGATAAAAAAAGATAAAACTGAAATAGTTTGGTCTGAGGAGGCCAAATCCGCTTTTTTGTCATGCAAGCAATCAATTGCCAACGCCGCACTTCTGGCCCATCCAGTTCCGAATGCAAAATTGTTTTTGACTGCCGATGCTTCCGACACTTCATTGGGTACAGTCCTTCAACAGCAAATAGGAAACAAAACCCAACCATTGTCATTTTTTTCACGCAAGCTCAGTTCGACTGAAAAAAGTACAGTACATATGACAGAGAGCTCTTAGCAATATATTCAGCTGTTAAGCATTTCAAGAGGGAACGACTCGGACCTTTGAGGAGTGAGGTCATGCTAAAATGACCTCCCGCCGACGTGGGCTTCCTTTTTAACTCTGCCGACGTGTGGTGTTAAGGCATTGGCCTAACTTCGTCGTGAGCTACTCGACAACGAAAGGATAAATTTCCTTCTTTCGCGAAGTGATTTTTTAACGTAATAACTCGTCGCCAATTGGATATTTCCTCGTTCTTCCTTGCGAGTGTGTAAAGTGATCCTCCGACCATCTTCGTGTCGAAGTTTGTGATCCTGCGTTCAACGTGGAAAAAGCTACGTGTATTTTCCCGGATCGCCTCTTTTCAGCGGATTTCAATGTTTTCCTATGGACGATGAAGTTTGCCCTCCGCCTGCGTCCCTTCCCAAGAACGACCGCTCCTGTGATTCCTACTGAAGGTAAACAATTTGCTCCCGTATTTTTTACCGTTCTCCGTTTCCTGCTGCGACCAATGGTTCGTCAAATATTCCGCTTTGGAATCCTGTGCGCATCGGCCACCCACGCCACTTCGCTCTCTTCACACAAAGACTGTATTATCCCCTCTCCGGATATCACCAGTTTCGTAGCGTCTCTTCTCGGCCATTGTGAGTAAGTGTCATCATAGTGTCTACATTGTGCGTGTGTATTTATCGGATAGTTGGGTATTATACGAACATTTTTTTTCTTCTTTTTTTTTGTTTGACATGGTCTACTCCTCCCCCTCCGCCTGGGGCTGTAGGAGCTAACTTCTCTCCGGCTGATCCGATCATCCCTGTACTTGGTGAGGAGACTGCTCACATCGTATAAGGGACTGTCAAAGTTGTCCCATTCAGATTGCTCGTCCCGCTCCTGAGTTATCTGGATTTTTTTTTTTTGTGATATTGTACATATTTCTGTGTTTTTGCATCGTGTCTTTTTGCAGTATATATTTTGCATCGTGTCTTTTTGCATCGTGTCTTTTTGCATCGTGTCTTTTTGCATCGTGTCTTTTTGCATCGTGTCTTTTTGCATCGTGTCTTTTTGCAGTGTATATTTTGCATCGTGTCTTTTTGCATCGTGTCTTTTTGCATCGTGTCTTTTTGCATCGTGTCTTTTTGCAGTGTATATTTTGCATCGTGTCTTTTTGCATCGTGTCTTTTTGCATCGTGTCTTTTTGCATCGTGTCTTTTTGCATCGTGTCTTTTTGCAGTGTATATTTTGCATCGTGTCTTTTTGCAGTGTATATTTTGCATCGTGTCTTTTTGCAGTGTATATTTTGCATCGTGTCTTTTTGCAGTGTATATTTTGCATCGTGTCTTTTTGCATCGTGTCTTTTTGCATCGTGTCTTTTTGCATCGTGTCTTTTTGCAGTGTATATTTTGCATCGTGTCTTTTTGCATCGTGTCTTTTTGCATCGTGTCTTTTTGCATCGTGTCTTTTTGCAGTGTATATTTTGCATCGTGTCTTTTTGCAGTGTATATTTTGCATCGTGTCTTTTTGCAGTGTATATTTTGCATCGTGTCTTTTTGCAGTGTATATTTTGCATTGGGTATTTTTGCATTGTGATAATTTTCTAGTGCCCCACACCTATCATTCTGTGCATTTCTGTGTACCCGCCCCCTTGTTTTCGAGCCCGTATTTTCTCCACCCCCGTTTTGCTCTGCTCGATAAGTTTCCTCTTGCCCGAACGGCATGTACTCTAAGCGCTTCTTGAGCATTGTTGAGGGGAAGACCCCTGCCCCCGCAGATAACAAGCAAAATCAGGACTATAGGATGATGAAGAAGCGCATGCGGGCACGCATCCGATCACAGGTGTGGCCCAGTGAGCTGAAGGACTCCCTTCACATCCCCACAGCCTACGAGGATGACAGTGGAAGTGAGTCCTCAACTGCTACTGTCGTCTCCATTTCATCGATCTCGAGCTCCAATGGATCCCTCCTCCTAGACGTACCACCAACCAATACAATCGCTGAGATCGTGCTTTCCCCAGTCTCTACGGACGCCCGGCCGTGCCAGGCCTCCCCGAAAGACAATAGCAGCGGATCACTGGATCTCTCGCGAAAGCTGGACGAGCCTGGCCTGCAACAATTCTTCTGCTCAACCCCCCTTTCGCCCAGGGGTAAGCTACCCTCGAAACGCACTTCATCAACCCTGGCATCCTCCCCGATTCTCCCGGAGAGTCAGAAAACAAGATTACACACCGAAGACGTGGCCGCCGTTGTCTCAACAGCCATGGAGGACATCCTGTCCCGGCCCCCCAACACTTCCCAAGCGCCTGCGACCTCCGAGACCCAGAGGAAGGTCGAGGCCCGGTCTCACGAGCCTCGGGAGTCGTCGAACGACCCAAGGAGCTGACCCCAGAAGGAATCAGCTTCACCAACAACGCCCACTGGGGATGTGAGCTCGTTCTTTGTTTCGCCGCTCGACATTCACGACGAAGAACGATCAGAAGGAGAAACTCACGAACCCTCGTCATCTTTCCCCCCGCCCACATTGTGCGTTCGCACAGCCAAGCATGTGTCTGCCCCCCCGCAGGAAGCCTCGTCATCGGACTTCCTGGCAGCAAAGATACACGAAGACCCGTCATGCTCCCCCGCCGCCGGGAGTCCAAGGGGCGAGAGTCTAGGCAAGAAAGCCAAGAGAAGGAGAGCCCTGGACAACAACCTGGGAATCCCGTACTCCGCTACGGACTCCGGAGAAGACTTTGATCTCCCCCCCCCTCGTCGTCACACGCTCCCCGACATAGATCCCCCTGCAGCGAACGCCCCCAGCCCCAGAGATATGGCACGAACACGCCGGACAACGCTGCCAGCTGACCCAATTACCCCCCTGGAAAGGCATAATGGGCAATCGAAAATCACTGCGAACTCTGACGCTTCCAAGCCGGGCCCAGATAAGATTACGACCTCCCCTACGCGCCGTACGCTGATCAACGTCTCGGATATCATCCAAGAAGTCAGGGAGATTGTCCTGCACGCTTCAGGGAAGGGGAAGAATCTCCGCTACGGCGTCCCCTCAGCCCATAGGAAGACTGCCCTCCGGCACTTAGATACCCTCGCTCTGTGGGCCGACAAGGCGGACCAGATGCCTGTCCCCACGAGATCAGCGACACCGCCTGCCGGAACAGGGTACTACGCCACCTCGCCAACGTTAATGAACTCTGGCGCCCGCCCGAAAGAGTCCAAGCGCAACCAACAGACCCAGACAGACGAAATAAGGGAAAGAACTATCCAGGACATCATGGAAGGAGATGGAATCTTCAGTGCTGCCACCCGCCTACAGGATAACACCCTCAAGGAAAACGTTCCATCACCCAGGCCCCAGAGACCGCAACGAAATCGCATTAGGGGCCGCAACGTATCAACTATGCACCCTACGCCCCCCTTGCGAGGGCCCCCGGGGCCTGGGACTTCTGGAGAAAACTGGCACGCCTCCACAGGACACCTCGGACCCTCCAGCGGACTCGCCAGTGGCGTACGAGGACGATGCACCCATCCCTCCCACCCCGGAATTTGCGGACACCACTAGAGGGCCGACAATCATGCAAGCGACAGCAGCGGACGAGACCTCCAACAGAGCCGCGGACACGACAAGACAGGACAATCCCCCAGCGAGTACACAGGGCCATGTGTTACCTCAGCCGACCGCCTTTCAACTGAGACTTTTGGAACTGGCCGACAGATCGGCACCGGATTTACAATACCGAAGGGAGAACCCTTGGACCGAGGTCACCAGCCAAAAGTTCCGTCGTCGACAGCGTCATGCGCCAAAGCGATCCCGCCACGTCCACTTCGAAACGCCCAGATACCTGAAGGAACACCCCTCGACCTGCCCTCGGAACCCCCCCATTCGCAATAGATACACGGCAACCCCTCATCAAGAACAGAACCTTCGTCAGCACCCTGACCGAAGGCGTCAGCAACAGGAGCGGACTATTGACCCCAACCGGCGCCCCAACATGGTGAGAGGCAATGACTGGGCCCGAACAACACCCACGCATGGGCAGCGCCCGAAACCAACCAGAGCGACGCAATTCCAGAGGGACCGCCCTCGCATTACTGACCACCCCTCCAGCGCCCCGCATCTGAACAGCCGCCCCCAACAGTCTTTCACAATGGATCCTCCTCGCTATATCACGTATGCAAGGGCAGTGGGCAACGCCCATCAAACCTCGCACTTCTCCAGGCAGTGGGCCCTCCACGCATACTTCTTCTCCCCGGAACAGCGCACCAATAGGAAGGTTTACGACGACCTCATGGAGCAAATCCTCCTTTCCAACATCATTTCGCTGGAAGCCAAACCACTAGTCACTGCTAAACTTACCTCAAGTGGCATCACCATCACGGGACAGACCACAACATTCCGTCGCCAAGTGGTACAGGAGATATCAAACAACTTTAAGCTTAAGCATAACATCTACATTGCCTAACTTTTTTCTGTTCTCCTCCGAGCCATTATATGTCTTCATCAACAACTTCTTCCTCAAACTCTGACTCAGACTCCCTACTGGACCCTTCCTCGCTTTCTGGGAGAGGCCTTAAGATCCTACAGATCAATCTGGACAAGGCACATGCCGCCACCTCCAACGCCTACGTCCACGCCAGAAAACATGAATACGACTTCCTCCTTGTGCAAGAGCCAGCCCTACTGCACCACAGAGTGGACTGCCCCAATAACTGGCGTTACTGGCAGTCCCGAAACGCAAAAGCGGCAATCATCCAAATCAACCAGTCCTTTTCCCCCATTATCCTGTTCCACAGCCAAGGGGCAGTTGCCATCAAGTTGTCCCTCCCATCCTCTACGGTGGTCCTCTGCTCGGCATACTGTTCGCCATTAGCGGACATTGACGCGTCCATTGCCGAACTGGACTCTCTCATCCAGGCAGCAGGCCCGGCAGACACTATCTTTGCTACAGACCTCAACGCCCACAGTCCTGTCTGGGGTTATAGAAATCAAGATGACAGGGGCAGAAAAGTCTTGGATTTCCTGTCGTCTTTTAACCTTTTCCTGCTGAATGACCCCTCTTCACCTGCCACATACACGCATGGAACGGGCTTCGGCTGGCCAGATATCGCATTCACAAATTCCAAGCATATCTTTGATCGCACGAAGTGGGCCGTGGACACAAGGAATAAATCCCTTTCCAGCCACAAGTACATCGACATTCACGTCCACGATCGCCATCTTCAACACAACCTGCCAGGACCTATCCGGTATAAAGACACGCAACGATGCCTGCTCAGACTCCGCGCTCATCTCCCTGCAGCACTCAATCAACTCTGCCGGGAATTGTCCTTCATCTCCACAAAAGCGGATCTCGACACGCACGTTACCACGCTGGTTTCTGCTCTTCAAGCGTCCTGCGCATCCACTCTCGGAGTCAAGTTACCCCCAACCTTCACGCAGGGCATACGCTGGTGGTCCCCCCAACTTTCGACAGAGAAAAGGGCCATCAGAGCCCTGGAGAGGCGCATCTCCAGATGCAAAAGGCGCCAACAAGACACGACGGAAGAAACTCTCTCCCTGCGACAACTTCGCGCCAATTTCAAACGGTTGGTTAAACGTACTCGGATCGAATCCTGGAGAAAGCTCTGCACGAAGACAAACACAACATTCGGAACACCTTACAAAGCTATCTTTCGTTCAAAGAAACCGCCGCCATCGCCTCCTACGCCTCATCCCCATCTCTCAGCAAAAGAACTGGCAGCCATGCAGCTCAGGGACTTTTTTCCCGACGTGGAGACAAACATACACATCCAAGCACCGACAATCAATACACACCATGAGCCGCCTTTCCACCCACAGGAGGTCCTCCGCATAGCAAAGGCACTGAAACCCAACAAGGCGTCCGGTCCAGACGGGCTCTCCAACAGAATTGTACAGGCGTTTGTCCAGACAATGTTGGACTACTGGAAAGGAGTGTGCAACAAGTGCCTGGATTTTTCCCTGTTCCCATCCATCTTCAAAAAGGGCCGCCTGGTACTTGTACCTAAGCCTGGTTCCGCACTAACAACGTCATCCCGGCCTATCACGCTGACCTCGAACTGGAAAAACTAATCGCACAGAGGCTGACGTTTTACTTGGAGCAAGGAGAGGCGCTTCATCCGATGCAATTCGGCTTCAGGGCAGGAAGATCAGCAGACGACGCCCTTCGCCACCTGATGACTTCGATCGAGGCAAACCGCAGGGAGAATCTCCTTACGGCAGTCATCTCGCTGGACATCAAGGGAGCCTTTAATAACGTACGCCACGAGAAAGTCATCAGCGCCATCCGCAGCCTTGATGTCCCAGCCCCATTTAGTGCGCTCCTAGAGGATATCCTGCCGGACAGAGAGGTCACCCTGTCTACGGACATGGGCGAGGTATCACGCACTTTAGTGAGTGGCTGCCCGCAAGGTTCATGCACCGGTCCGGCCTTCTGGAACCTCGCATTCGATCCTCTTCTTCACTCATCGTTCCCCCTTCCCCCTGGCACAAAGGCGTTCCTTCAAGCCTATGCCGACGACCTGTTGCTAGTCCTAGCCGCTCGCCAACCGGAGAATGTCACGTCACTGAGACGCATCGTTCTCCCTACGATCTCCAGATGGCTCCAGGAAAACGACCTTCAGGTGGAACCATCCAAATCACTGGTCCTGTGGCCAAACAAGCGCCTGAAGAAGCCCTCGTTCAAACTGAACAACGTCAGGCTAAAGCATACCTCATCAATTAAGGTTCTAGGGATAATTATTGATAAGAACTTTAACTTCCTCTCGCACGTGTCGTACTTGCAGAAGAAGACGGCAAAGATGCTCAAAGACTTCAGGCGCCTCTCAGGCTCGAATTGGGGCTACGGCAAGGAGTTTCGGAATACCCTCTATCGTCAGATAATTGTCAGGCAAGTGGCCTACGGTGCATCCATATGGTATTCCGACCCCGGCGTCAGGCTCTCAAGGGCGGTTCAGGCTCTTCAGCGCCCGCACCTCCTGTTCATCACTCGAGCATACAGGTCCACGTCGAACAAGGTACTCCAGCTGGCCACCCACAACCCTCCTCTGGGCCTCGTTCTGCAAGCGGAGAATCGCCAGGTTCGGCTGCTTAGGTTCAGGGAAGACGTCACGTTTTTTAACACGAGATTCCTGGCCGACAGGTTTGAACGCCCGGTCCCCAGCGTTCCCCAGCACCCGTCAAAGGAGCTGCCCACGGACCAAATTGCTCTTTTCCAGGCGCCATTCAACGAACAACAGTGGCAGATCTTCACAGATGGCTCCAAGAACTCCGACGGCGTGGCCTCTGCATTCGTGGCATTCCGCAACCATGTCCGAGTACAAGACTGGAGCTCCCGACTCAACAATTTCAACTCGATCTTCCAAGCCGAGATTTTTGCCATTCTCCAAGCGGTCCGCTTCGCTTCATCATGCTCTGAACCTTCTATGATCTTCACTGACAGCCTCTCTTCCCTCCACGCCATATCAAACACGTTCAACCGAACCCAACTGGTGAACGACACTCGCAATACCCTCCTCCTGCACCCACGCATACGCCTTTCATGGATTAAAGCCCACCAAGGATTTAAAGGCAACGAGGAGGCCGACACCCTAGCAAAAAGCGCCACGACAGCCACTTCTGCCATCACTCTCCCGCTGCCAGCTTCGCACGCGAAGTCGCATTTTGCTACGCTGGTCCTCCGCAGGTGGCAACTCATATGGAATGCGGAGGAGACTTCCACCAACGTTAACCTCATTGTCCCAACGGTCTCACGTGGTCGGGAGGTGTGGTCAAGGACGAAAATCATCTTTTACACGGAACATGGTCCCTTCCCGACGTACTTGAAGAGGTTTAAGGCCTCGACTAACCACTTCTGCGCCTGCGGGAGAATCGGCGATCTCCATCACTACGTTTCCATATGTACCCTTACGGAATCGTACCACTCCTTCTTCTTGGGAGACTGGAGCGTGCACCAATATGCATGGAAACGACGTATGGTACGCAGCCCCTTCAACTACAACAAAATTGCTGCACTAATTAACTTCTTGGAAGCTTTTTCGCACCTTCTACGTCAAGATACCATGTCTGACCCCCCGTCTAGCGACCCTGACAGCGGAAATACGGATGATCTTGACCCGCCAGTTACCAGATCACGCTCCACCGGTCAACATTTTATGCTGGTGTAATCCGAAACCCCTCAACGAGATGCGATACGACCAACTCACCCACTCACCACACCCAGGGCTTGTGTAAGCTCCCTGATGTCCACGCCGTAACTATAGGATCACATGTGTATTATCGTGTGTATATAGTGTGTATTATAGGATCTCCTGGACATTTTGTATATTTGTATACTGTTCTTTCTTGCACTTTTTTTTTTTCACTTTTTTTTTTTCATCATTTTGGAAATCTGCACAGCACGGGCACTCTGCTTCGCTCAATCTTTTTTTTTTCTTTCCCTGTAACTGTCGTAGAGGGACGGTGCGGTGTCCCCCCTTGGTAAAACTTGGCTCTCCAGCTTCCTGGATGGGAGCGCTCTCTAGCAACGGCTAGATGGGGGCCATCACTCTCTGGCAGACGGCCAACAGAGATGCTCCCCGGCGCAGACGGCCCGGGTGGGAGCCTAGGTCTGGACACCAAGCTCCCTCGAAAGCGGACGCGCTGCTCTGTCACCTTTCCTTTTCTCACATATATCTATCCAAGAATCTTGGACTCGTGATGGGATAGTATTGTCTTCCACGGTTGTGTCCATTCTGTATGGCTCTCGCAGTCAGATTTTCTTTTACTCAATAAACGGTCTCCGGCGCGTCTCCAATACGTTAGAGGTTCTCACGAATATTAACGTGGAGGCGCGTCTGGTCTTTCGGTCTTTCGGTTAAGCATTTCAAGCACATTTTGGAGGGACGCAACTTCATAATTTTCAGTGATCATCGTCCTCTCACGTATCCCTTCAAACAACGTAATGATAAATGTTCTCCCCGGCAACTTAGACATCTTGAATATATTAGTCAGTTTTCGACAGATTTACGATATTTGCCTGGGGATAGTAACGTCATAGCTGATGATTTCTCAAGAATTTGTGAAATCCACACTTCTTGTGCAATCGATTATGCAGAATTGGCACGGGCGCAGGCAGATGATGATGAATTGCATACCTTGCTTCAAAGTGAAACTGGGCTTCAGCTAAAACGCCTCGATATCTCCGGTGTTAATATCTACTGCGATGTGTCTACTGACGATATACGCCCGTATGTACCAGTTTCAATGCGACGTCTAGCGTTCGACTCTGTGCATAATCTGTCCCATCCTGGGACTAAAGCCACTCTAGGTATGGTACGCAAACGATTTATTTGGAAATCGATTGCGAGAGACTGCAAAGATTGGTGTCGTACTTGCATCGCTTGCCAGAAGTCCAAGGTTATCAAACATACAAAGTCTCCTTTAGGCTCTTTCCGGGTTCCTGATTCTAGCTTTGCATACGTTCATCTGGACATTGTCGGACCCTTGCCTCCCTCTAAAGGATACACGTATCTCTTGACATGCGTTGATCGGTACACACGGTGGCCCGAAGCGGTACCAATGTCCAACCAAACCGCTGAAACTACAGCTGAGACATTCTTTTCTACCTGGGTGTGTCGGTTTGGCGTTCCTGAAAAGTTGACCACAGATCAAGGGCGTCAGTTTGAGAGTGATCTATTTCGCTCTCTTGCACGGCTGTGCGGCATCGAAAAATCCCGCACCACTGCCTACAATCCAAAGTGTAACGGTCAGGTTGAGAGATTCCACCGCGATCTCAAAGCCTCTCTGACGTGTGTCCTCAAAGGTAACGAGCACTGGACAGAGGTTCTACCTACAGTCCTGTTGGGGTTACGTTCCAGCATCAAAGAGGACCTCCAAGTATCAACCGCTGAGTTGGTATACGGCACAGCCCTACGCCTTCCTGGTGAACTCTTCCGGCACTCGGATGAGATGAGCGAGACGTCCTACCTCGATATGACTTCTTGAAGAGACTGAGAGACCATTTCTCCCGTGTGATCAATATTTTCAGTAATATCCAAATTCTTTGAGGTTAGATATCCAACTCCCCCTTTGAATTTTTTTTTTTTTTTTTTTTAGTATTGTTTAAGCATAAAAGTTCTTTAAGATGTCTTAATATTAGAGACATTGGTGACAATGCACATGTATGGTTTTTTGGCGGAAAAAATAATTTATTTATTTATTTACAATAACCCCAGAAGGCATGAAATGCACTTATACTGTAAGAAAAAAATAATAATAATAGTCAGTACGGGAAGCACTTCGCATACGGAGTCAGGTCGAAATCCCCAATAGTGGAAGCGAATCTTGCGTAGGAGGCACATACAAGTTCTGATGGAAGACTGTTCCATATTCTTGCCACACGGCATCTATATCCGTGGAAAAATGTGTGTTAATAAATGCCAGGAGCTTGGGTAATAAGAAAGATTTTTTAGAAACTATGATAGTTGTGGAGGGCCTGGATCTTATAGCCATTACAGAATCTTGAGCAAACGATGGGGATGAATCTTTCTTGCACATCTCAGGATACAATTCTTTTTTGAGAAATAGTTCTGATAGGAAAGGGGGTGGGGTGTTGATATACGTGAAATCCTGTTTGAAGGCTAGAGAGTGTAACGTGCAGAGAAGTGATATTGAAACCATATGGGTTGAACTTGAGAACAAAAGACGTCATAAGCTTATTGTTGGGGTTTGTTACAATCCACCGAATAGGGATCAAAACTACACTGCCAAAATGCATGATGAAATTTCCTACATGTGTAAGCGAAAGAGGGTTCTCATACTAGGGGATTTCAATTACCCGGGTATTGATTGGGAGAACCTTTCATCTGGAAATCAGTATGAAAGAGACTTTCTTAAGTTGGTGCTCGAAAATTTTTTGTATCAGCATGTATCAGAAGGCACAAGGGGTACTGCTATTTTGGATTTAGTTCTTACTAGTTCTGAGGATCTAGTTGAACATGTTTCGGTGGGGGAAAAGTTTTCTTCCAGTGATCATCGTATCGTCAGATTTCACTGTAACTTTTCCTCGGGTAAGGTTGATAACAAAAGACTGGTTCCTTGTTTTCGGAGAACTAACTCTGATGTTTTGAGAAGAAGGTTAGCGGAAGTTTTCAAAGACCGGTTGGAATCAGTAGGGGTGGTAAGTCAATGGGAAGAATTTAGTACGAAGCTGTCCTCTGTTTTGCACGACGTCATACCCTTTGTTCGAAAAAAGCGTGTTTGTACATCACACCCTCTATGGTTCACGGATAGCGGGCGGAACCTTTATCTTGAAAAAAAAGAGCATTCAGAGAGTATAAAAGTGGACGAGGTGACCTATCAAAGAAGACTGTTGAAGAAAGCGATAAGGGATAGTAAAAAGGAAGTTGAATCTAGGTTGGCAGATAACATTGGCTCTGACCCAAAATCATTTTTTCGATACGTCAATAATGGATGTAAGGGGACAGTTGGCCCCCTCTCGATAGGAGGCTCTAAGGTAGATAGCAATGTAGGCATGTGTAGTGCTTTCAATGACTTTTTCGCGTCGGTTTTTAATGGAGATAATGATGTTCGATATACGGGTGTTGCATGGGGTAATAAAACCCTCAACGATATTCAAGTAGAAGACGTGGAGGTCCTAAATCTTCTAAGAAATGTATGTGCAAGCAAAGCACCAGGACCAGATGATATCTATCCCAGGGTTCTCAGGGAAGGTGCTAATGAATTGTTGGGGCCAGTCGCACAGATATACAGGAGTAGTGTTGCTGAGGGTATCGTCCCGAGAGATTGGAAACTGGCTAACGTTGTTCCGATATTTAAGAAGGGTAGTAGAGAAGTGGTGTCTAATTATCGTCCAGTGAGTTTGACGAGCTCCCTCTCGAAAATTTTGGAAATTATCATCAAAAGGCAGTTTGTGAAGTGGATAGACGAGAATAATGTATTGTCGGATAATCAGCATGGGTTCAGGAAGGAGAAGTCATGTGTAACTAACCTACTTTGCTTCTATGATTACGTGACTAAGGCTTTGGGTAAGAGCAAAAATGTCGACGTTTACCTTGATTTCCAGAAGGCATTCGATCGGGTCCAACATGGCAAACTCTTGAAGCGTTTACACGAGATTGGAATAGGGGGCAACTTGCTGAATTGGATAGAATCGTGGTTAAGAGATAGGTCGCAACGAGTTATGGTGAACGGGGAATTCTCTGGTTGGACAGACGTCACAAGTGGAGTTCCTCAGGGAAGTGTCCTTGGCCCCATACTTTTTTCACTTTTTATCGACATACTCGATCAGGGTATCGATGGAATTACTAGCAAATTCGCAGATGATGTGAAGTTAATGGGGGTAATCGGGAATGAAAGCGATAGGGAGTTGCTCCAGACCAACTTAAACGAGATTGCAGCATGGGCAAATGAATGGAGCATGCCGTTTAGCGTAGATAAGTGCATGGTCGCTCATTTTGGTTCGAACAACCCACGGTTCTCTTACGAGTTGAATGGTGTCACTATCCCGGATGCAACTAGAGTCACCGATTTGGGAATTCTCATTGACGAGCGACTTAAGTTTTCTGAACATTGTTCAGCGGTTGTCAAAAAAGCGAATAGAATGCTTGGTCTCATTTTCAAAAAGGTCTCTTCGCGTTCTCCTAAAGTCATTCTTCCGCTTTTTCGAGGCTTAGTTCGTCCTGGACTGGAGTATGCTGTAAGGTTTTGGAGACCATACCTACAGAGGGACATAGACTTGGTTGAAAAGCTACGCGTGTGCTTATTGGCACACAGGGCTTGAGTTATGAAGAGAGACTTCATTTTTTGAATATGTTTACATTGGATGAACGCAGGTGTCGAGGAGATATGATCGAAGTGTTCAAAATTTTCAATGGGATGGATAGGATGGACCATAAACGTTTAGTACACCGCCAATCGACTGCTTTTACAAGGGGACACCAGTATCGATTGGTGAGGGACAATGCAAGGTTATGGTGTCGCAGGGAATTTTTCTCTAATAGGGTTGTTAATAAATGGAATAGCTTACCCCCGGAGGTAGTAAATTGTAACACAATTGACACGTTTAAAAAAAAATACGATAAACATGTTTGGGTAAATCGAGAAGCTATCCATTCTTAGAATAAGACAACCATAAGTATTCTTTATGGGCATTGTGTATAATATTTTATCATGTGTGTATATTGTTTATAATTTGTTATTGTTAATTGCATTTTTAATTGGGTTGCTGTATTTTTGAAACATATGACATCCATATTTTTATGGGCATCTTTTTATCAGCCACCTCGTTGGGCATTTTGCCTGTTGTGGCGTTGTATTTGTATTTGTATTTGAAAAAGTAATCCCTTCTAGCCGTTGGTATTCTTATTTGGAAGCGATGCGTACGTAGGTTAACACGCCTGTCCATGATCTCAAAGAAAGGCTCTCTCGATGGTAGATAAACAATTTGGTAGACTAGTTTGTAGCACATCTTCAGATCTGCAGCGATTCTACGCCATTCCAGTGAGTGTAAACCCAGAAATTGAAAACTCTGGCAATAAGATAGACCGCTCATGCCAGGTATTCGTTAAGTAAACGACCTCTGTGGCTTTTCGAGGAGCTGTATGTCCTTGATTTTGTAAGGGCTCCATACTTGCGAACAGAACTCCAGAGTCGGAGTTGGTATGTCTAATTTTCTCTGTTTAAAGTAAAAATTGTTTCATAATTAAGTTGGAAAATCAACTTCCTTCGTGGAGAGACTGTGTTTGAATTTGTACAATGTCAGGCTTGTGAAATAGTTAAGTGTCTCTAAATGGTGTTTTTGTAATTACGGTATCTATAAGAGAAAAGTAATTAAAATTGAATGTGTTCTTTACTTATAATAACTGTGTGTGACTATTAGGATGAGTCCGTGGATCCAGTTGTTGTATGAAGACATGGATATCCTTCACAACGCTTTGCTTTTGCACACCGAAGTTAGGTGGTTGTCCCAAGGTCAAGTCCTAATGTTGCTGTTCGAACTTTGGCACGAGGTAGCCTTTTTTTGGGGAAGTGTTTGAAACACTTCACGATTTATTGTCACAAGCTGAGCTAAATTTAACAGTCGGCCACTTGGGAGGATTGAAATCCTTGCTTGAAAAATATTTTTCAGAACCGGAAATGGGTGATCGGTGGACATCTAATCCTTTTCAAAAAAGAGTATTTTGAACCGTTTTGATTGTTGATTCCAGAAGAGGAGAAATTGCTGGAGCTCGCATCAGATACCCCTCTGAAGATCCTCTTCAATAACGGAATGGCGAACCTAGTCAGTTTTTGGGCTTACCGCGGTGAGAATACGTTGAACTTTCTAGAAAAGCCATATGTCTTTGTTGTCGTCTGTTAGCACGGAGCTTGTTGAACAGGCGTTTTCTTCGTATACTTACATTAAAAATACTCGTAAATATAAGAAGCAAATTGAACGCAGCTCCAGATTTGAGTTTGTATTTATCCTCTTTTGAGCTTAATTTTTCCAAACTTTGTAATTCAATACAGTCCCAAACGTCACATTAATTTTTTTCCCAATCTTTGTGTTAATAATTTGTTTCTTCCTTGAAAAATAAAAAACCGAAATAATGAATTTATTTTATTTAATTCAACATGCACCTTTTTTTGAAGTTTTTCGAAAACTGTTATGGGTGAAACAGATTGGGGGGGGGGTGCCTGGAAGGAGTGGGGGTACGCGGAAAGTAACCGAGCCAGCTGGGGATACGCGGACTGAAAAAGGTTGGGAACCGCTGTTTTAGCCTAACGAACCGCGCCGTGATGAACTGCGAGCGGTGGAAATTCAAATGAACCGTTTCGTGTTGAAACGCCTGAAATTTTTCGGCTATGACCATCGAGCTTATATTACTCGATAGATATGACTCGTAAACCGCTTCGCTTTTTTCGCCATGTTTCCTGCTCCTTATTGGCTACATGGAGGAACGAATAACGAATCGTGACGAATCACGAGCGGCGGAAATTTAAGTGAACCGTTTCCAGTTAAAAGGCCTGCTGAAATGAACCGTGAGCCGCTTCGCTCGCCACTACACTTCTTCAGAACTTACAAACAACTAGTCTTTTTCCAAGTCCCCACCCTCCATTCTGAGAACGCGTGGGCCACCTTTTCTGCTTTTTCTCCCTTTTTTACAAAAGGTTTTATAACCCCCTTTCGCTTGTTTATTTTTTACGTTTACTTTTTTTTCCCCTCTTTCTCCATATATATTTTATTTCCCAAACAGGGAATGTGGGATGACCCTCATGCATAAAGTCCTGTATAATTAAGAAGGAGAAGAACACGTGATAACATGATAGACCATGATATGTCACGTTGTACATAAAAAAAAATATATTCAAGTGTCAAAGATTACGAATTTCTCTTATTGATTGGTGATTGCCGTTGAACAGGTAAAATATTTAAAGTTCGGGTTTCCTCCTAGTTCGATTTAATTTATTTGAACCAAGTTGCGGTAGGGATTTGAGTGGATTGTTGTTTCGAGTTTACCACGTGCAGAGTACGCTTCCGGTTTCACTATGAAGCTATTTCAAAAAGTTAATTTGAGAAATTGCAACATGCATGAATTTGGTCTGTTGTTTGATTCTAATAATGAAGCCGGGTTTTCCTAGGGAGCAATATACAGGGTGATTATGAAAAAACTCTCCCGACATATGGGCCCCTAACCAGGGGCGTCGGAACTGTTTCGAACCTGTGGGTGCCCGTCTTGAGATTCATATAGGAAATTTCGATTTTTGAATCAATTCTGTGGGTGCTCGAACCCGCTCTACAAACTTTCGTGGGTGCTCGAGCACCCCCGGCTCCGACGCCACTGCCCCTAACTATCATACCATTCACAGAAACTGAATGAAATTTTGGCATAAGGTATTTTGATGTATGCGCTCAAGAATGATGTGGAAAACAACAGTGTCACTCTAACAGTTACGGTTACAGTGAGAAAATTTCGAAAATATCAAATGGCAACACTAAGTTTTTTGTATTGGAATGTGATCACCATTGTGAAAAACCCTAAATAGCGTTCGAACGGCAACTGCGGCATGAAAATCACCGGCGGTAGATACGCTAAAAGTGAGGACAACCAATAAGGACAGAGAAGCGGCATAAAATAAAGCATTTTATTGTGTTTCACAAATTTTCCACATGACTTTGTGGAGGACTAATCAGGCTGGGATCTCAGCCGAAGAAACCGTGTGACGAATGAAACGAACATTAATGCTCTGGTGCACGGCAAAGTCCTTTTTACCTTTTCCTTGCCTAGCTCCGGGGATTTTCGTGCTACAGGTGCCATTCCAACGCTATTTAGTGTTTTTCAGTATGGAGATCGTATTCCAATACAAAAAACTTGGTGTTGCATTTGATATTTTCTCACTGTAATCGTAACTGTTAGAGTGAGACTGTTGTTTTCCATATCATTCTTGAGCGCATACCTCAAAATACCTTATGCCAAAATTTCATTCAGTTTCTGTGAATTGTATGATAGTTAGGGGCCCATATGTCGGGATAGTTTTTTTATAATCACCTTGCATTCCGCTCTGCGTGAACCGAATAGGACCATTTCGCATAGCCGGAAAGCAGGGGCGTAGCCAGAAATTTCGTTCGGGGGGGGGGGGGACCAAAGTGACAGAACAATGGATTTGGCCATCTTTTTCCCTTTTTTCGGTCATTTTCTCACATTTCGGGGGGGGGGGGAAACCCGGCGTTACGTCATCTGCATGTTCACTCATTTTTGACATTTTGAGCAATGAAAAAAGATACCGAAATTAAGAAAAAATAACACACAAGTGAAGAGAAGGTCTGTAAAATGCACGACGCATTTGACTCCAGAAGCAATCGGCCAGTCACGCCCGACTTACAACACTGTAGAGTGGACAGCATGTCACGCTGGGTGATTAACGTTGCACACGGTGCAGAAAACCTGCTCCTTTGAAAATCCATCTTAAGAATAGACAAATGCAAATTAGATACATGAACAAGGCTGCAACTAGTCAAGCAAAAATTTTTCCCCCCCACTGTGTAATGTTGAAGTAGCAGTGCAGAGACACCTGACCTGCCTGCTCTCATCTAGTTGCTGCCTTGGGTATGAAATCATTGTGGAGATGTACTTTAAAGTCGGGGGGGGGGGCAATAATGTTAATTCGTATGTATGCATAAGAGGTAATAGCTGTCTTTGAACCATAGGTAGAGATAGACCTGGAAGTCTGGGGGGGGGGGCATGGTCATTATTGCTGGGGGCGCAATGATGATGATGATAATTTATATATGCATATATACATTAGATCAGTCGACTCCACCTTTGACGCTGGAGGGGAGGGGGCAATATCCTTCTTCGCCCCTGTATCTCCGCCCATGCTTTGAACATATACAGCTCGTTGCGGTCATTTGGCTCTGCCTTTGATGCTGGAGGCCCCCACCCACGCATAAGTTAAACTGGCAAAATCCATCTGAAACTAGGTTATGTTCATTAACAAAAATAATTAGGCAGTTATAATTTCCAGCTCTCAAGGAAAGTAAAAAATCAGAACTCACTAAAATCAATCGAAAGTAGTTATGTAGGCTCATTGGGTTGGTTTTTTTTTTGAAGGACAAACTTAATTCATTCCATTCAATTCTGTTCTTGAGAAGGATGATTGCATCCCCCTCTCTGGATCCGCTTCTGCCCAGGGGTCCAGATCAATCTTATTTATAGAATTTTTTTCATTATAAATTTAGTTTAGACTAAATTCAATAAGTAGAAAGGATCTCCCTCTTGGATGGGGAAGCGTGATAAGATGGTGGTGGGGGGGGGGGTCATCAGGGCCTGGCTTAGGAATTTTGTGGCCCTCCAAAAAAATGTTATGCAGTCGCTCCCAAACTTAAACTGAAGGGAAAATTGTTCAGGAACAACTCATTTTATTACATTTATTTTTTCATTATTCCAGGAACGCTTTGATAGTTGAGATCGTAATCAAACACTATATATTGAAAGGAAATTTTGTTTTAATCAATTTGACAAAATTTATAAATGACTAATAATTAGCATGGTCTACATGCTTACACTTACTTCATCATTGCTTGAATCATATTGGACATACTTTTAAAGTGTTTTGTCATCTTTATCAAAGATAAATTACAATTCGATAACTTGATCATTTTTTGAATCTATTATTGTTGTTTCTGCACAACTAATGGAATAAAAGGAATCAAGTACTGGGATTCACGAAAATAAAAGTGCATTCTGTTTAACGTTCCTACTTGGAAAGTTCTCACTGAGAAGGACTTATTTTCATAATTCTAACTTTTACAAACACTTGAAATTTCCTGTTTAAAGCGTTTTCCCACCTACAATGTTTTTGACAAGTTTTTGAAAAAAACGCTTTAAGTGGGATTCATATACGAGCACTCCGATCTTATTATTTGTTTAAAACCAAGATTTTCTGGCCACAAATAATATTCAAGATTGTGATATTAATATTTGAATATTCAAACTTTAAATTCAAAAAGATTCCCTTGTATAGGTTGTCTAATATTAGCAACGCTAGCTGCAATCAGTTTCACCTCAGATATAATTTATTTAATAGTTGGCAAACAAATTTTCTTATCAGAGAATGAACTATCGGGGCTGCAAGCAACATCCTAGCCTACATCATAAATTTTCAGACCTTTGTGCTCTTATGTTTTTATGCAGCAACTCTGACTCTCTGTTCATGAAACAAAATATCGGAACAGCTTTGGTATAAGGGACAGGTTGGCGATTTGCGGCGCCAAACATGTCAGACGACCCCATCAAAAGTCACCAAGGCCGTTAGACACATTCGGGTGGCAGAAAAAAAAAATCTAAATGAACGAAAAGAAAATGAACTGATTTTTTTTCCAACAGTTTTTCAAAGAACAATGCAGCCAATTGGCTGCTTTCAAGCGCTAGGAACACGAAAAAACAACAACCAGCGCCACCACCTGGCAGAATTCAGAACAGCTGTAGAATAGGGTAGAACATTCTGGAACAACAACAACCCAACAGAACAACAACGAACCAGAGCACGCCAACGACGGCAACTTATCGCCGGAAAAAGTCGCCAATTTGGCGTGTCCCAAAGCTGTTCCGCCTCGCCTATATTTTTCTTCAGTTTCTAAAAATTCAGTTCAGTTCTAAAAATTGTCAAAATTTAGAATTCATACATTGTATATCAGTCTTCTGGAATATATGAGAGAATGTGTATATATTGTTTATAATTTTTGTTAATTGTATTTTTAATTGGGTTGCTATATTTTTGAAATATATGACATCCATATTTTTATGGGCATCTTTTTCTCAGCCACCTCGTTGGGTATTTTGCCTGTTGTGGCGTTGTATTTGTATTTGTATAATGGTTCTCAGATGGTGGTGTTTGGAAATTTGAAGTTTTCAAGACTCCTTAGCAGGGCTGTAACTATGCTGGGGCAACTGGGCCGTGACTGGTCTGTCGGGGCAACTGGGGAACTGTCCCAGGGCCCCGAGCCGAATGGGGGGACGCCAGAAAAATACTTTTTTGCTCAATTGAAACCCTTTCAAGAAGGGCTCCAAGGAAAAGTCTGCGGAAAAGCACACTACCGCCTTCCTCCCTAGAGAAACATGACAGTTCCCAGGAAGGTATGCAATTAACACTTGGAAGGACAGTTGATGTTGCCTCACTCCAGGACAGTCGTCATCTAGAGATGTCCATGCCACAGGCTACTATGGCTAATGGAAGCACCAACGGATGAAACAACACATTTCACACACTATTGGTACCTTCAGACCAGATGGTACCCGAATAACTCAATAAAGGAAAAAATTTATAAATTTCAGACAAAAAAATTTTGACGGATGATACTGAAATATCTGAAAATAATTGCCTTTTATTGTATCTATCAAAAATGGGTTAATTATGAACTCAATTTGTGGCGCCTGTTTATTTAGAAAATTTGGCCTGAATTGAAATAAATAAAATGCTATATTATTCATGAAAGCATAAGTGTTATGATTAGAGATGCGAGGTGAGAATATTCTCAGAGAACGAGGATGTTCTGAGAATATTCTCTCGGATGTAAAAATTGGAGAATAATCAAATATTCATTTTTCTTTTAAATAATGAAATTATTTTTACTAATTTTGTTTATATTATGAAACAAGTCAGTTTTCATTTTGCCTGAAATATTTAAAACAGTCATTTTTGGCATGATCATCCCCCACAATGACGACTTTTAGTTCATGAATATTCTCAGAATATTCTGTCGCTCATGGTGAGAGGTTTTAAAAGTTTGGTTACGAAGATTTTAGAAATCTTTAGATTAAAATTAAAAAATGATTTTAAAATTAGATAAATTTTCAGAAATGAGTTAAAAGCAAAAAATTAAACCAAAGTTGATTGGCAAAAGAAATTATACTTGTAAACGCCTAAATTCTAAAAAGATACAGAACCGTTTTCTTCAATGTACATACACTTAACTTCTGTATCACTCGTATTTCTTTAAAAGTGGCATTTAATTTTCAGCCATGTTGGTTTCATTTTCTTGCTTTTAAACTTCAATATTCTGGGATACAAACTTCAGTAATCCCATCTTCTTGACGGGGACAGAGAATATTCTCTCAAAGGACTACTGTTATAAATTACTAGAGAATATTCTTATCGAAAATAATAACTAGAGCCCGGATTATATGCACTAAAAAAAGGGCAAAATATGCAGTAAAAATATGCAAATATGCACTAAAAATATGCAAATATGCCTTAAAAAACGTTGAAATATGCACTAAAAAAACTGAAATATGATATTGAAAATGGAAAAATACGCAGTAAAATTGGCTGCATTGATTGTACCTACAATTTAAAAGAATAACCATGTAATAAAAAATCCAAAACACATATTTAAAAAAGAAAAAATATGCTAATTCCGCGCGCAAAAAAAATTATTTTTCGAAAACCCCCATATGATTTACTACATGTCATTAAGAAATAATTAAAAATATTCTTATACAAAAATATTAACTTACTTCGTCAAGTAGCATAATTCCTGTTGCAATATATAACGATATGCTTTTCAATGTTTTGCATAGTCATGCTCTGTCTCTTATCCTGCAGTAGAATCTTATACGCAGAAAATGTCCTTTCTATGTCCACAGAGCTTACGGGGCAATATTTATAAAATTTGGCTTTCGATTCTTGAATTTCAGATGGTAATTGGACATCTTCCCCATTCAAATAACTGTTAATTGTTTGTAATGTACGAAAACCACAGTTTTTCTCCAACGCCATCTCCAATTTTTCTTTTATGGACTCTCCCATAGAATTTGGAATGTCTAAAATGCATTCTTGAGCTTTCCTTACAACCTGTATGGCTTCATTTAATGAAAGACCTCGGGTTTCCAATTTAATTATGCTGCTCCGCAACCAAAACAAATGTGTTTGAATTAGACTCAGATCTCTTCTCAGCATTTCACTGGAAAAAAAACGCTTTCGCGGCAATTATGGCAGACGAATCATTATCGAAAGAGTCAACCACACTTTTCACATCATCAAAATTTTCAGAATAAAATAATGCTGCTTCCACCCACGTTCCTCATCTAGTCAAAATAGGCTCAGGTGGCAGGGGGATGTTTGGACATGCTTCTTTGTACACTTTTGATCGCAATAGAGTTTTCACAAATATTTTTTTCACGGATGAAATGACTTTGTTCACGGACACATTCAGCTCTCTAACTTTTTCTGTAATGCGATGCAACCCATGAGCTAAGCAAGTCACGTGTACAAGGTTAGGGTAAAACACTTTGAGTGCTTTTCCAGCTTTCACCATGTACGGGACAGCATTACTGATAAAAGCAAGGATGTTTTCACAGGAGGAATCACTTTTCGGCCATAAAATGCGCAAAGAATCATTTATAAATCTGGCGATTCCAGAATGATCCACTTTTTCAAGAGCCTTGCATGCGAGCAAATGTGGTCGAGATGGCCCTTTAAAATCCATTTTTCCACATATCAAATGCGCCACATAGCGACCACAAGCATCAGTGGTTTCATCTACACTTATCCAAATATGGTTGTTTTTCAAATCACTACGAATTTCCTGGACCACTTGATCATACACAATCTCCAAATAATTTTTCCGAACGGTTGATTCATCTGGGACATTCTGATTTTTACAGTACTTTTTTAGAAAATTTCTAAAATTTACATTGTTTAGTTTGTAGAAAGGAATGTTGCTTCCTACCAGAGCATTGCATAAATCCATTGAAAATTCGTTTTTCCCTTCACACTGCGAAGTTGAAACGGTGGTCAACAGTGCCTGCATAGAATGTTGTTCACTCTTTCCTTTCCTAGCAGTATGTCCACTCGTTTTCACGTGCTGGTCAACTTGGAATTTCTTTTCGCAAGCAATATTTTTTTCACATAGCCTGCAATATATTATTTGTCCATCTGTCATCAAATCTTTAGGATTTTCGGAAATCCATTTTCTTAACACATCGCTTCTGCATCCTTTCGTTTTAGGCATTTCCAAGTGCGGTCACTAACGAGAAAAAATCGAAGAAAATCTCTGAAGAAGAAAACACGACTTGCTTACGCCAGTAGAGTAAAGAAAAATAGAAGTGGACGAATATATATATATATGTTTACCTTGCATTTAAAATCCTACTAAAAATAAGTGAATGGTTTCATGGCTTCAACCTAGGGCTTATGTAGTTAAGAAATGGGAGTGGTGATATAGAGTCTGCCACCAGAAAAATGTCGCCAGTTTTTT